>NW_007246004.1:251275-338314 GCF_000164805.1 Carlito syrichta
AGAGAACTACAGGCGCACGCTACCATGCCCGACTAATTTTTGATTTATTGTAGAGATGAGGTCTCGCCAAATTGCCCAGGTGAGTCTCGAACCTGGGGGCTCAGGCAATCCACTCACCTCAGCCTCCCAAAGCGCTGGGATTACAGGCTGAGCCACCGAGCCCGGCTCTAGTGTTCTATTTACAGGTCCTGTGGATTCCATAACTCATAAACCACACACACGTCTGTGTACTCACAAACATCAAATCAGCCTACACAGAGATACATAGAACAGCCGTGTACCAAGGATAGGGTAGAATTATGTCAGGGTAGAATTTCTTCCTTTTAGTCAAGGGTCCGGTTGCACTCAATATTCTCGCAAAATTGGTTCAAGGGACCCCATCACCTGCAGGATACTGAAATCCAGTTGTTCTTCAGCTCTTTTTAAAAATGAAAAATGAGCACAAGGTTAACACCTGTTTAAAAGCATCTGATTAGTTCTGTGTAAGAGTGGCTGTTACTTAATGCTTTTGCTCATCAGTAACTTGTTCTAGAATCAGATTTGTTGCTTGTGACTATAGACTCTTGTCTTCTAGCTGTAGAGAATGATTTCATGGTGGAGCATGTTGCAGATATCTTAGTTTGCTATTTTATAGCAAGGGTTATGCTTTAAGGGCTGGAAAAAAAATAAGGCAATTTAAGTCTGTTTTGAGACACACAGAAAGGAAGCTATTTCACAACTATCAGTCATGTGAAATTTGGCAGGCCCCTAGCCCATTAGTGGCCACAGTCACATGATTGATTACCAGTTGGGGACCCAGAGTCAGCTTATTGCAGAACTGCGTCTGGCATAATTGATGTTGTCATCCAGTGTCAAACTGTGCACCCTGTTCTGCCAGCTTTCTCACAATAACACATTTTTCTTGCCTTGCATGTGTGAAAGCTTGTGTGACTGTTATGTGCATAGAGTTAGAGTTTTAAACATGATCCTATCACAACTATTTGAACTTGTTGATTTTAATAGACAGTTAGGGAAGCTGAAGCTTCCATTCCTTCCCTTCCACCCACTCCTCAGTATTTGGGAAACTTGTGGGTTTCTTACTCAGTTAACTAAGAGGAAGAGAGAAGGATTGCCTAAAATTCTGAGTTATCTTGTGCCTACGGCCTAAAAAGAAACAACGGGATGGACAGGCCTCCAAAACTTGGACAGTTACTTAAAAACATGAAATGATGTAAAAAATTTTAAGTGTTATTGGTTTTTCAGGGAAATTGGTGGGTTGTTTCCTGTGGGGTTTGCTGTAAGTAGGCATTTTGCTCTTATGAGAAGGGTTGGGAGGTGGCAAGCATTCTGTTAAGACCAGTAGGGAACTGCATGAGCAGGTCTCGGGAGCTCCTTTCTACTTTGCTGTAGATGCTTAAAGATCAGGGGTTAACTTCTCTTTATGGGCTTAACATGGCAAGGGGCATTCTAGTCTCAGAGACTTTTTAAGTTTTGTGTAAATCATGTCAGGGTAGAATTTCTTCCTTTTAGTTAAGGGTCCAGTTGCACTCAATATTCTCGCAGAATTGGTTCGAGGGACCCCATCACCTACAGGATACTGAAGTCCTAGGAGGTTTAAGTCCCTTATAGAAAATGGCTCGGTATTTGCATATCCTCTCATATACTTAAAATTATCTCTAGGTTACTTATTAATACCTAATATGGTGTAAATACTATGTAAGTAGTTGTTATACTATATTTTAAAATTTGCAATAGTTTTTATTGTTATACTGCTATTTATTATTTTTATTTTTTCCAAGTATTTTTGGCAAGTGTTGGTTGAATTCATGATGCAGAACCCTCGGATATAGGGGGCCGACTGACTATACACATGCTACTGGACTTACGATACAGTTTCATTGCAAGTTTAAATATCTTAAGTCAAAAATGCATTTAGTGCTCCTAACTACCAAATGTCCTAGCTTAGCCTCGCCTACCTTAAATGTGCTCAGAACATGTACACTAGCACGCAGTTGGGCGAGGTCATCTGGCAGTCCAGTACACTGTAGAGGACCCATCATCACCCTCATGACTGTGTGGCTGACTGGGGACTGCAGCATCATGAGAGAGCATCCTTGAGCTTTCTACTGAATGCATATCCCTTTTGTAAGTTGGGAACCAGTTCTGCTTATTTTGTGAAAAATCTACTCTTCCTTGTCTTCGTTTCTTTGAAAACATTGAAAGAAGATATCTTTATTTTAATTTTTCCCTGATGACTTTCTATCTTGTTTGAAGTCCTAAGCTCTGTAAATAATGTAGTCCCTTTTATCTTTATATTTTGGTTATTAAAAAAAACTGTACAGTCCTTGTAGTTTACGTCAAATATGTACAGTCCTTGTAGTTTACGTCAAATAATTTTAATCAATAAGAACCAGGGAAGCCATCTACTTCTCTGTTCTAGCTAGTGCCAAGACTTCCTGGACAACTTCTTGACATGTGGTCGCCGGCCTGTTTTAAGAGTCATGATGGCCGGGCTCGGTGGTTCAGCCTGTAATCCAGCGCCTTTGGGAGGCTGAGGTGAGTGGATTGCCTAAGCCTGTGGGTTCGAGACCTGCCTGGGCAGCACGAGACCTCATCTCTACAATAAATAAAAAAATCAGCCGGGCGTGGTAGGGCGCGCCTGTAATTCCAGCTACTTGGAAGGCGGAGGCGGAAGGATCGCTGGAGCCCAGCAGGTCGAGGCTGCGGTGGCCGGGAGCGGCCACTGCACTCCAGTCTGGGCGACAGAGTGAGACTCCAATTCAAAAAAAAAAAGAGTCATGATGGTCCAGTCTTGATTCTGCCCCTGTATACCAGTTTGGTTTTAGATATCTTCACTTTCATGATTAATGAAAGAAAGAGTTGTGCCTGGTGGTCACTAGGGTTTCCGAATCAGCTTTTGATCTTTGTGCATATCCACTAATCAGAAACTTTCAACTTTGGGAAGGAATCAGTTGTTTTTTTGTTGACATTTCTCATTTTTATATTAAGCTCAAAATTGGCATAGTCAGAGGTAGACTTTCTATTATAGCACTGTTTTCCACATATTTTGGACTGGGGCACATACTGAGAGACATATTTTATATTGTAGCCCAGTAAATACACACATACACATACACAAACACACACACACACACAAATATAAATATATACATAAACTGAATTAGAAGTTTCACAAATCAATACTTGCCTTTTTTGTTTGTGGTGTAATTCTGTTCTGTTCTATTTAAAAGAATGCCAGTCATTGACCCACTAAATTGATTATGTGACCCAAGAATGGGTCTTGACCTGGAGTTCAAAAAGCACTACTCCATAGCAACCTAGAACAGGTTTCTTCTTTCATATGACAACCTCTTAAATGCAACTTGAGTGAACTTGTTTGCCTTTAGTCTTTCTCTGCTACAGGCTTTCAGTCCCCAGTTTTTAAAGCTTTTCCTTGTATGATTTGGTGCTTTGACTCATCACCATCCTGGTCAGCTGTCCCTAGATGCTTATAATTTGTAACCCTCTTAAAGTATGGTAACCAGAAGACGTATGATCTCAAAATAAAATTTAGTGCCAGCTCTTTGGTCTGTGTTCTTTCCTACGGATGTGTTTGTGTGGCACATTTGTTCTACAAATATTTGTTTTACACTGGTGTCATAAGCATTGCTGTGTGATGGGAGTGCCCTTGGTGCTAGGGTACCCTGCAGTGAGCAAAATAAGAATCTCTGCTTTCAGAAAGTGTAACTCTGTAGAGAATTGCACTGGCCACTAGGTGTATGAGGAGGTATACTCCCAGGCCCTCACCCATCATGCTTCCTCCCCTTGCAGTGCTTTGTTGCGCCTGGTCTTTTATGGCTTCATTATTAGATGCTTGTTAGGCATTTACCCTCTGCACTGTGAGCTTTTCCTGCCTTGCCACCAAAGATGAGCTGCCAGCTCTTGGTGAGTGCGCCTAGGTAGTCTTTACTATATTGTTTTTAATTCATTAAAAAATTAAGTGGAAATTAGATCAAAAAATTGTCAGAAGACAAAAATACGAAAATATTTTTCCTGAGGTTTACAGAGATTGGACGTTTTCCCTATATGTGATGAAAGTGTGTGAATTCTAATCAGGTCCCAAGGGCATCAGAAGAGGTCTTTAGCCCTTTGGGAACATGAAGTATACTTTTTAAATGAAATTATAACTTTTTCTAGAGTACTTTGTCATAGGTAAATTTGGGCCAAGGTTAGTAGTTTTAGAGGTTGAATTACTTTTTAAATGTCTGTTTTAAGTAAAGTGGCTGCATTTGGGGAGTTGGTTGGAGTGAGTCAAATGAATAAAAGATATGGTCTGTATCTTCAAAGCTTGCATTTGAGTTAGAAAACCAAATCTACGGTTATGAAATTGTATAAACCAGTGATCAGATCACATAAATACAATTTAAAAGTGATTATAGGTAAGTAGAATTAATACAGAAAGAATAACTGGAGACCCAGTATTTGAAAAAGATGAGAATGGACTGGTAAAAAAAGATTGTGTCTGCTATAAATTAAATGTAATCCGAAGCCTTTAAAATCTGTGCTTAGGAGAGGTTGCAGTTTATTTCCTTTTGGGAAAATAGTCTGAATTTTTTTCTCTCTATTGTTTGAAAATTAACAAATTAGGAATTTGTTATAGAAGATGTAAATATATCTCGAACCTAAGAAACTAATGTTTAGATAATGAAAGGGCGTGGGAAGCAAGCCTCAACTAGGACATTGTTCCATCAGAATAGGATTGCATCGATCCAGGGTGTGAAAATCATTATGGAGTTGTGTTTTCACACAGGCCTCTTCCTTTACTTTATTCTGAACTACATAGATGTCAATTAAAGCTTTTTAGTCCAAGTTAACAGATGGCGATTGATGTTGGACTTATAAACAAAGCCCTAGAACTTTACTACACTTAATTGATGAATGCTTTCTCCCTTCCCTGAACAAAGATCTTAGCCTCCAGTGTGGTTGTCTTAGAGAAAATTAATGAATTCTTTTCTGTGATCTCATGTAGAAAGACTCCCACTACAGAAGTGTTTGACTTTTTTCCCCCCAAAGAAGAAAACCTGAATACTTTTTGAGTTGCCTAGTAATTTAAGTCTAGGTGCACTGGAACAGTTTTTGGTATTAAATCACCTAAAAAAATTTCATATTTTTGGCTTAAAGTAGAATGTTCTCTCAAAACCAAAAATAGTAACCAAAATAAAATATGCAGAAAAGTAGAATGTGTCAATTATATAATTCAGGTAAACATCCAAATTAGAGCTCATATTTTAAACTCTTCCTCTGTGAACTCTTTTTCTTAAAGACTTGTCGTCCTTTAAGGTGAGATGATACCTTGTACTAAGTCTTAAAATGCCCCCTCCTCTCAGTTGAAATATGTGGAAATAGCTATTCATGATTTGGGGGCTGTTAGATGCCCATGTCCAGTGGAATATAGATCTTTGCATCAAAAGAAGGTTGGGAGCCAGCCACTGTACCAATATGCCAGTGTTTGTAGAATGTATTCTTTTCATTTGCTTAGAAATGGTAAATTTCAGCTTTTGAAAAAGTCTGCCTTGTCTTTTTGTCCTGGCTTCTTTAAAATGAGCAAAACCTAACTGAGGTAGATATTTAAATATGCAGAAACATTTAGGTTGCTGTAGATGAAAACACTGGTGCTTTGGTTGAGGGCAATCTGCAGTGAACGTTTTTGACTTTAATGGTAGCTTTTTGTCTGCTGTTACCCAAGTGTGTTTCTTGTGCTCATTGGTTTGAGGGGCACTCCCCAAATGGGGGAGGGGGTACTTTAGATACAATTTTGAGAGTTCCTGCCCAACACAGCCTTCTTTTTTTATAAATAAAGTTCTCCTGGTGATGATGGTCACATGATTGCCATGGGAATGCATTTACCTTACTGTCTATTGACATAGGTAATAAAGAACACACTGATGACTCTTCTGACCCACAATCTTGGATGTAGGTATTTTAGCAGCCTTTGAGATAATGTAACTATAGACATTATGTGTGCTGTAGGGCCTTGGTAGAGATTGACATTTATATAAGTTAATATTGGTTAACCTAGTTTGCATCTGGCTCTAGATTTATAAATGAGTAAATTAGCCTTGCCCAGAATTAGGAAAACATAGCATCAGAAATACGAATTCATTATTTCTCTATATCAACTATTGTAAAAGTCATACTGTTAAACTATGCTGTTAAAATCTGAAAGGAGGCCTCGGTATCTTCTGTCCTGTGCTGATGGGGGAAAATGAATAACTCTGTATCAAGTCTCAGGAGCCTATGTGCTTCTCTTGCTTGTTAAATCCAGAAGGAGTCTGTGCTTTCCTCCAAAGCCAGAGTTTGTCCTTGCTGGGATTCTGTGTTGGGAGCTATACACCAAGTACTACTGCTAGTTTAATAGGAGAAACTAGGAAGAACAAGCTGGGAAATGAATTGGGCAGATACTGACAAAAAGGACTTAAGAGTATTGGAAATAAATTTTGCAGTCAGGATGTTTTTGCCACCAAAGTGAAGGTATCTTGGTATTATTGTTGTTGGTATTATCTTTAGTACTCAGTTCCCTTACACTGTGAAACTTGTGGAGGTGGTAAATAATTCCTAGATAGCCATCATCTGAGAAATTACAAATATTCTTTAAGATGATGAAATTTAAGTTTTAATACAGACATACAGAATCTGGAACATGCTTAAAAGACAGGTGCTAGGTCCTTGTTTTACGAGTCTCAGCTTGATATGGAAGCATTGTTCCTGGAAATGAAAAGCATGGAGGCAGAAAATGTGCTTCTCTTAAGAAATTTGCGCTGCTGGCCTAGCTCTTGATCTGCAGGCCTGTCTGTGTGACTGGGTGACATCTTCAATGCTCAGTTTCAAATCTGAAGCCACAGAACATGGTCCTACCACAGGAGAATGACTTTAAAATAGTAGAGGGTGGTGAAAGAGAAAAAAGATAGATTAAAAGTACAGTTTTAGCTGGGCTCGGTGACTCAGCCTGCAATCCCGTGTTTTGGGAGGCTGAGGTTAATGGATCGCCTGAGCCTGCGGGTTCGAGACCCGCCTGGGCAACTTGGCGAGACCTCATCTCTACAATAAATCAAAAAATTAGCTGGGCGTGGTTGCGCTCGCCTGTAGTTCCGGCTACTTGGAAGGCTGAGGTGGAAGGATCGCTGGAGCTCAGCAGGTCGAGGCTGCGGTGACGGGAGCGGCCACTGCACTCCAGTCTGGGCGACAGAGTGAGACTCCAACTTAAAAAAAAAAGTATAGTTTTTATTATTTTTAAAATTATGAATTAGGAGTTTAATTACCCAAATCAAGGAAGTAGAGCGATGGAAAAACTCAAAACAGAAAAATGTTTGTCTTATGTAGACTGTTCATACTTCACTCTTAGGCCTAGTTGCTATGACATTCAGCTGGTTGCCTGAGAAAATTATTATAAAAAGGGGCACTACCCAGTTTCACTAATTGCCTTGCATCCAGGGCTTTGAAAAAAACATGGGATATTTCATGAACTAACTCTTGAAATTGAGTGTGTTTCAGCTATTCCATATCTTAGGAGTTCAAATGGAAGGCATCCTTTTGAATCTTAGAATTTCTGATACTATCCTTGAAGGGATGGAACTCCCCCCCATCTGGTGTTTTGTGTTGGGATAAGTCCCAAAGGCCTGGTGCCTTCCCATAATCTGATGGTGGTGCACTAATGTGCCCATCATGGGTTCAAAGTTGATATTTACTTAGTAATGGCCCGCCAGGCCCCAGAGAGAGGTTTGACTGTGAACCTCTTGTTTGTTTTTCTTACTAGGGGCACCTCATGCATTTCACACTGTGTAGATTACATTCTCTGAATCTAGATGTTAGAGTCTTTGAAGGGTCTAACTCCATTTCCTGATAGTAAGCTATTTAGGAATTTGTTTCGGTTAAGAACTTCAGCTGCTTTTAAGTTGCTTCCCAGTGTTTGGAAATATTTAGTTAATGTTCTTTTGATGAACATTAACTAAAAGTTGATGAAGTGACCATCAGGGTGTCATTTTAGTCTAAGATTTTAGTTTAAAAATGGATCTATAAAGATTGAAATTATGGTTTAACTACTCTGTTTTCCCTAAGAGTCATATGTTCAGTTTTTATTCCTGTCTCTTTTCAGGATTGATCCAGAGACATTGATTGTTGCTAGTAGGTTTAAGTGACATGAAGTTAGAGTTCTTTACCGTTTGGGTTCTCCCATTTAGCAGCCACACAAATATGCCTCTGTTTTAGGTCACCCCTCTAATCATCACTGTTTTCTGCATTCATTAGAAATGCAGCCCCCTGTCCGTGGCATTTCTTTTGTCTCATTGGCTCTCTGATCTTTGTTCTCTTTGTTTTTTCTTTATATATATATTTCTTTACAAAAGTTATTGACACAAGTCTGGAACTTTGAGGTAAGTGCAGTTATGCTAATACTGCGATTTTCCCTATTTGTGCTTTATATGTAAAGTGATTATTTAAATTTAATATTTATTTTTAATTTTTGTTGGGTGTGTTATATATAAAGTGACTTTATTTTGAGTTTTATATTTTTAAGTTAAAATTTTAAGGTCTGATTTCATACATACATTTCAAAGTATGGCATTGACTTGCTCTAAAAGTTATTTTCTTTCTCCTTAAACCTGTAACATGCTTAATACATTTTTGAATGAAGAAAATAAAATTGTGAGCAGTATTGTAAAATTAGACAATTGAATGACTGTGTTGGTAATGTTAGTAACAGGTGACAGATTTTATATTCATGCCTATTTACTGTTAGTCCTATTAGTCCTCAGAGCAGTTAGATGAATGCATTAAGCCCTTGAGCTTATGAACTGTGCTTCAAAGTGTGAGGTAGTTAATGCTTACCTAATTGGCTGGGAAGAGCTTTTATTTCTTTTAAGGAAAATAATTTCCTCTTGTTTCATATTTTCTAGGCACAGTGGCTGAGTAAATTAATTGTTAACTCGAAACACATTTATTTTCTGTGAAATAAATGTGAGTACATCTGACACTTTGATAATACTTAATTGTGGATTAGGCTCCCAGTTCCATGTGATATGCTGAGATGCAAGCAAGGGGAGCCCGTTACACTTACAAAAGCTTAATTACAAGAAACTCATCGTTCACCAAAGTGACAGGAAGTAAGGAAACAGTGTTTTGGCATTCAAGGTCTTCTATACGTAGAAATCATTTTCTTTATTCTTATAAATTAATATGGAAATCTGGCCAGTATTTGTTTTTTTAAGCATTTCTCCCACCCCAAATAATTTGAATTAATTCAGCTTTATTTCTGCCTGCCCTAGTCATTTGCTTTCTGTGGATAAATAGTATTCCTTGTTATTTGTAGGGCTGATGTAACAGCACAGCTGTTGAATGCTTGGCATTTCTGCTTCTGGTGAAGTGCTATGTGTGCAGATTTATCTGATCCAGATGTGTGACCGGCAAGCTACATTTCTCATTATAACGCAGCCAAATTCCATGATAAGTACATCATGGGATTACAGGGCTGGGAGGCATCCTTGAGAGGACATCTAGTTCATTCCCCAGCAGTTCAGCAGGACTGTCCTTCGTGGCCCACTCCATCACTGAAGACAGCAGCCAAGAGTATTCCAACCGTGTACAGGCTGAATGTAGTGTCACTGGAGCTGTAACTCGAGAAGGAGACCAGTCTGGCCTCGGGTCTGGCCCTCTTGCTTTATGGGTAAATAGATTCAGGCCAGAGGAGCTTTCTTAGGCTAGACTCTTAGGACACTGCTTGGAACTTAACTCTGCTGTCTTCTGAAGTCATCTGTGCTGAGGGAGGAGGAGGATGGAAGACCCGATAGGAAGCGTCAGTTTTACATCCAGATGTAGCTCTCTGCTACTCACTTGGAAGTGAGAGATAGCTGGGCTTAGCCTGTAATCCCGTGCTTTGGGAAGCTGAGGAGAGTGGATTGCCTGAGCCTGCAGGTTCGAGACTTTCCTGGGCAACTTGGCGAGACCTCATCTCTACAATAAATCAGAAAATTAGCTGGGCGTGGTAGCGCGCGCCTGTAGTTCTGGCTACTTGGAAGGCTGAGGTGGAAGGATCCCCGGAGCCCAGAAGTCGAGGCTGTGGCAGCCGGGAGCGTGCCACTGCACTCCAGTCTGGGCGACAGAGTGAGATGCCAACTCAAAAAAAAAAAAAAAAAAAAAGAAGCGAGAGATAATTAATTAGATTACATTTATGTTACTTATTCATTCATTCAATCACTTATATTTTTATTTCATTTTCTTGTAGAGATGGAGATCTTGCTATGTTGCCCAGGCTTGCCTCGAACTTCTGGGTTCAAGTGATTCTCCCACCCGGGCCTCCCAAAGTGCTGAAATGACATGTGTGAGCTACCATGCCTGGCCTCCATTGAAATTTATTAGCTATTTCAGAAACTGAAAATGGAGTGAGATATTTTATTATAATATGTGTGTATGCTTTAGCAGTAAAATACAGAAGAAATTAGGCATGCCCTTAGGTCTAGAAGGTTTGCAACTGCTGTATGTAAGCTTACCAAGAACAACATCTCTGAATAAATATGTGATTTTTAACTTAACTGCCATTTTTGAGTCTGGGGTTTGATCTTGCCCTGCTTATAGTCTAACAGTTAGCCTGCTATAGTGTCACGGATACTGGTAGAAGGGACTCCTTCCTTCACCACAGATAACGGATTGTTAGATTCCTGGCATACCAAAGAGTGTAAACGTCAGCATGCTTATGCTGGCTCATTCTTGCCCCCAAGTCCCTTAGGGGTGACACAGATGGGGCATCCAGATGGAGCTGCACACACTGTGGGCTGTGTGACTGCTGAGGAACACTGCATTTAGGGAATCCACTGCTTTTATAGCACGCAGCAAGTGAGCTTACTCTGTCCTGAGGAGAGACATGTCCCCCTTGGAACAAAGCCGTTCCTGCAGGTGTCACTCTTGAGAAATGATGGGGAACTCTCTGGGCCGTACATTTTTAGCAAACTCAGCAGGATGTGGAGAAGCCTGAGACCTATGGAGGGCTGTCTCACAGCAATAATGTCCTGTAATTTCTGTTTATTTATGTGCTGTAAGAAAGACAAAAATAAGATGTGTTACTAGCAACTTCACAGAGAGTAAAAGACATCAAGTAGTTGTTAGTAAGCAGATTCATAATAGACAAAAGTAAGTGCTGTATAATCAAGAGAATGACAGTGAGAGGAACATAAGAACATCGTGATTTGATTTCTGATGTAAATTGACATCTTTTTACCGTGACTTCAGAACGTGGTCAGATTGTACTAAAAAATGAACATACTAAGAAAAGTCAGGATTGTCAGTCTTGTTTTTACACTGTTCAGCCTGGGTGTATCTTTTTGTGAAGTGAGGTGCAGTGGCTCTGTGGACCCAGGGATAGGTTTAACTCGGTTTCTTAATTGCACTGTGTTCTTTGTTTTTCTTTTTAGTTACAAAAGTTATTCATATTCTTTGTAAACAAGTTTTTCAGTCAATAGGTATAAAAAATAAAAGCCTCAGAGGAAAAGCGTAAAGATTCAAATAAAGCTTCTGTGCCACCATACTTTCCCTCCATAGTTTATAGGGGTGGCCACAGTTCTATGGCCTGTCAGTAGCATCAGAATGGAGAGGAAGTATTGCAGATTTTAGTGGCGACTTGTTATTCTGAAGGATCAAATTACTTGGGATGTGTAAGAAGTATTTTGAATGTCTGGAAAGATTTATGAGGCAGTATATGATTCTACCATTTAAATAGTATTATTATAATATTGTTATGTTCACTCAAATATATTAGCTAATCGTTGTCTTCAACAATAGTGGGGGTTATGTAAGTCAGATAACAATATATTTTATGGGTAAGAAAACCGATACATTGAAAGTTAATTTGCTCAGTTAAATGGTTTGATAGCCATGTTAGGCTTCTTATCCTCTAACTTTTTTTTTTTAAAGACAGAGTTTCATTCTGTTGCCCAGGCTGGAATGCAGTGGCACAGTCATCATAGCTCACTGTAACCTCACACTGCTGAGCTCAAGTGATCCTCCTGCCTCAGCTGCCTGAGTAGCTTAGCTAGGACTACAGGCGCGCTACCATATCCGGCTAATTAAAAACAACAACAACAATTTTTTTTTTCCTTTTCAGAAAGGTAGTCTCTCTACATTGCCCAGGCTGGTATCAAACTCCTGGCCTCAAGCCATCCTCCTGCCTCTGCCTTCCAAAGTGCTGGGATTGCAGGCATGAGCTACCATGCCCAGCCTATTCTTAGAAAATATTTTGGCCCCAAATAAAACTTGTGAGATGGGAGACTACATAATACTCCTGATATCAATTCCTCTGTTCAGTTTATAAAAATATTATGTATCCCTTTCTTGCTTACCACATAGTTTACTTACTATGTCTATTGTTTGTTTCCCCTTACTAGAATGTAAACTCCATGAGAAAATTGTCCTTTTTTTTTGGTCTTGTATGTTGGTGAATTTTCAATTTCTGGAACAGCATCTAACCCGTAGTTGACGTTCCGTAGTAGATCTGGTGATTAAATGAACCAACACGTGGGATATACATGGTACTGCAGGGTTGGGGCCTGGCTCTTAGATCACTTGTGCAGCTTTGGGCAAGTGGGTATCTTTGGGTGACATTAATAGCCTCATCTGATTTGATGAGATTGAATTTATAAACTGGGGCTTCAGGACGTGGCCTGCAGATTTTTTTGTTTTTGGCTTTATACAGTGTTATTAAAATTTGGGAAGTAACATTTAAGAACTAAAGTATTAGCCGGGTTCGGTGGCTCAGCCTGTAATCCCGCACCTTTGGGAGGCTGAGGTGAGTGGATTGCCTGAGCCCGCGGGTTTGAGACCTCATCTCTACAATAAATCAAAAATCAGCCGGGCGTGGTAGCGCTCGCCTGTAGTTCCAGCTCCTTGGAAGGCTGAGGTGGAAGGATCGCTGGAACCCAGCAGGTCGAGGCTGCGGTGGCCGGGAGTGGCCGCTCCGCTCCAGTCTGGGCGGCAGAGTGAGACTCCAACTCAAAAAAAAACAAACAAAACAAAACAACTAAAGGATTTCTAGATTTTTTTTTAAGCTTGGAGACCTGGCCATATGGCTCGCATCCCTGCATGGTAGTGGAGGTCTTGAGCGACTGCCACTCCTGGTTGGGAACCAACTTGCTGTTGAGAAAGGACAATGTCTCTCCAGCCTTGAGCTGAATTCCACTCCTCGCGGGGACCAACTTGCTGTTGAGAAAGGACAGTGTCTCTCCGGAATGCGTAGTCCCTGTCACTCTCGGTTGACTCCTTGATACTGAATTTGAATGTTAGTTGCTTTTTGCCATGTTGTACATACTTTAATTTTTAAATGTGAAGGACTATTTCTCTGTAGCCATGTTTTTCAAATGAGGGAAAAAAGGCATTACTTATTGGCCTTTGTAGATACTTAAACATTGCAGCTCTTGATGTCATGATTGTCTTCTGCCGCTCTTCAGTCTAGACTTTTTTTTTTTGAGTTGGAGTCTCACTCTGTCACCCAGACTGGAGTGCAGTGGCCGCTCCCGGCCACTGCAGCCTCAACCTGCTGGGCTCCGGCGATCCTTCCGCCTCAGCCTTCCAAGTAGCAGGAACTACAGGTTACCACGCTCGGCTAATTTTTGATTTATTGTAGAGATGAGGTCTCGCCAAGTTACCCAGGTGGGTCACGAACCCGCGGGCTCAGGCAATCCACTCACCTCAGCCTCCCAAAGGCACGGGATTACAGGCTGAGCCACCGAGCCCGGCTGGTCTAGACTTTTTATGACTACAGTTTTGACTGCTGATGGTATGCAGAAGAGAAGAAATAACAACTCCAAGCTTACTCTGGGTGCTTTGGCATGGAAGCCGTAGGGTGGAATGTGAGTCTGGAGGAAAGAACTTCCTTTGTTGGGCTGTTAATGCGTGATCGGATGTTAACAGTGCGTGGCCGCTTTGCCTGTTACTCAGACACGGCATGAGAAGGGCTCTGAAGGTGTACATTCTGTGTTCCAGAGAGCTTTTATTTTTTTGTTTGTAATGGCCACAGAAAATGCAAAAGATTCAGAGAATATTTTATTGTTTGGAAGAAGTGATACTTCACCCAGGAGAAAGGAATGCTTTCTCAGATTTGTTTGCTTAAAAACTTAAAAAATAAGCTCTGGATCCTTTTAAATATAAAGAACAAATGGCTTGTGATTCCTAGGATAAAGTGAAATAGCTAGGCAGTCTCAAACCAGGTTTAATGTGGCAACGTGGCTTTTGTTCTGTTATTATCTGGATGAATAAGATAGTGCAAAATCAGTCCTTTAGACCCAGGAGTTGCTTGTTTGATTATGGGGTTACCGATAGATCCATTTTTATTTGATTCTAACTAAAAATCGGGCTAAGTTCTTATCTGAAGAAACTATGTAAGTGAAATGCTAATAACATTTCATAATATCTTATAATCTCTATAAAATTTGGACTTCATATAATCTCATTAGGCGAGTTGAAAAGAATTAAGTCATTGGATCAGTGCTACCAAAAAGCATTCTTTGGTGGTGAACACTAGATCTGGGACAAGTTTGTGTGTTCAAAGAAGTTTGACCTTGGGGAAATTCTCAGCAAGTGTTATTTTTCCTTTGAGCCCAGAATGAAAGAACCTGTAACTGTTCAACTCAGGAGTTTCTCAAGCTTGCTTGATAGTAGGGTTTGTTTTTCACATAAGGCGTGTTAGCATGTAGCAGAATGTTCTCCCATGGCACATACTTTGGAAATCCTCACCTGGATCAGTGTAGCAAAAGCAGACAGCTCCTGTAGCAGGCTCCTGTCTCCATGTTGGTTTCTCTCTTTTCCTCACCTTTGCCAGAGTTTAAGAGTGTATTTCTTCCAGACCACTCCCAGGGAGGGTGGGGGGAGGTAAGGCAGTGACATGGTTGAAACAGCCAGAGTGGAAAGGATAATTCTGAGTCTTCATTCTTTGCTTAGAAAACAGTGTTTTTTTTGAAAGGACTTTATTTTCTGTTTTTAGGTAATGTACTTCTAGTTAAATTACATACCTTGCCGTGCCTGTATTATAGACTGTCATCTTGGTGATTGCTTTTTTTATTTGGTCCTGTTTTCTGCTGTTAATCTTTTGGAGACTTGCTGTTATTTACATAGATAATACTTGTTTTCCCTGTGAGCCTTGGTGCTTGCCAGGTTTGGGACTTTGCACATAGAAGCTGATGTAATAGGGAAAGACAGTGGAATAATTAACATTTTGGAATTTGAAAAGAATGAGTGCGTATGTGTGTGGGTGTTCTAAAGAACTTATAACTTAGTTAAGTTTCTTTTATAAACTCAAGTGAAAAATATGTTTAGAATTTTGAAGTGATTTGAAAAACAAGAGACCTTATCCTGCTGTTAATCAGCGATGTGACCTCTGAAAAGTAAGGGATTGACTAGCTAATCTCAAAGGTGCTGTTGTCTAAAGAAATTATTTCTTAAAATTTCATTGCAGATTTTAAATACTGAGGCTGCATTTTTGAAATTAGTATGGGTTGTAACATGTTGTAAGGGAAATCAGACCCTCCTTGAGAAAAAGTTAATGCTGATGTAACAATATGATTTGGAATTTTTGGTATTTGCCAGGGGCTACGCGAATAGATCCATTGGTGGTCTTCTGTAGCCCACGAAGGCTGCAGGAGAATTGGAGAGCCCTGGCTCTAGAGCTCAGAATCACTGAGGGCCTCTAAGTAATGAGAGAGCTGCGGCTACTGGCTACCGGCTGCCATCCGCATTCGCAAGAAATAATAGTGTCCTGTAGATCTCCTTGGTCTGTGGATCTCAGCTTTTATCATTCCTCGCCTTGGCCTTTTGCTCTTTCAGAGTTAAGCAATACGCTTAGAATCAGGAAGCTACTTGCCACATCTTGTTCCTGGAAAAGCTGGCAGCTCTAAAAATGCTTATCATTCAAGGTGTGACCTGAATGAGAGTTGCACAGCTATTGTAATTTTTTTAAAAGACATGTGGCTAAACAAGGTACTTTCTAGGGAAACTTTATTCTAACTAGGCCTTTATTTATGACTCTAATCCCAAATAGCACAGAATTTCATATTAGAAGAAAATTTAAAGGAGATTGTCTAGTCCAACTACCTCCTGTTGCAGATCAAGGTGCTGAGAAACCTGGCTCCCGCAGCTGACTTGTGTCACGGAACTTAAATTAAATCCAGTTCTTCAGATGGCACCAAAGACTTCTTTCCCCGGTGTCATGCAGATTTCAGGCAGTGTGTTTAGTGCTAGAGTTCCTTGTGAAGTATTTTAAAAATTAAAACATAATTTCCATACATAAAATCACACAGTTCTGTCTCTTTATGTAATTCAGAATGCATTCAGTCATTTAAAAACTACTTTTTTAGCTAGCCAAAGTGAGAGGATTGCTTGAGCCCTAGGAGTTTGAGACCAGCCTAGGCAACATAGTGAGACCTCATCTCTGCAAAAAATAAAAACATTAGCCAGGCATGATGACACACACCTGTAGTCCCAGCTACCAGGCAGGAAGGATCACCTGAGCCCAAGAAGTTGTGGCTGTGGTGAGCTTGGATCGTGGCACTGCCCTCTAGCCTGGGCAACAGAATAAGACTCTGACTTAAAACCAAAAACGAACAAACAAACAAAACTTTAAAAATAAATTCTGCAAAAGGGAACCATTGTGAATGTATGATGCAACTGTTTGTGTTGGCAGTATTCTCCCGTGAAATGTGTGATATTTGCGTAACATCCCTAGTAAAATCAGTTAAAAAAGAAACAGAAGTGCGTGATACTTAAAATGAAGAGCTAGTACTGAAAATGTAAAGAAAGTAACATTTTTCCTCATCCAGCTGTGAAACTTTGAAATTTATAGACAATGGCCAAATAGTATTCAGGGGTCTGTTTTAACTGATAAAGAAATTAGTTTTCTTATGGGACAAAGAGGCATTGACAAATGATCTGACTTGTCATAATGTTGGATTTCATAAAATTAACTTTGAATAAATGGATTTTCAATGTCCTGTGAGGTTTTTGTACTCCCAGTAAGCAACTAGTGCCCATAGAGCTTTGCAAAATAAACAATTAGTTCAGAACAAATTATTATTATGTTTTCACTAATTCATCTGGATTAAATATTTGAATGAAGAATGTGGGCAAACATCTTTTAGAATGTGTTATAGGAGTATAATATACAATTAGGAGCAAGATATTTTGCCACAGAATTTTCTTAAACTCTGGAAAAACAGTAAGAATTCCTTAGGAATGAGGAAATTTCCTTAATGAATGTTGGAAACAGGCGGGGATGTGGCACAGCTGTCTGCAGAGGTTTGGAGGACTTGCCTGAGACAGCCAGTACTGAGTCATGGACTGGTTGAAGTGGGGTGCCACATAGACTTTACACAAATTGAATGCCAGATTGATTACACCCTCTGCAGTATGAACATTTAAAATTATAATTTCAGTCATAGCACTAGCTTAATATCTTTGACAGAAGGATCTTGGAATGTTAAACAAAATGCTAATAATAAGGTCTTGTCAAGATCAAGGTCATGAAGGTTCACAGATTTCACTTTCGATTCATTCTTTAAAGACCTCTTGAATAGCACCGTTAGATAGTTAGTTGTCAGGGCACAACTGGACACCCAGGATTTGCACAGTGCCAAGCACATAAGACACCCAGTCAGGTTTGGATCAGTTGTGGAGTTTCTTCTCAGATCTTCCATCTCAGTTTTTTATGATATTAGTGACATATGATTTCAACATATATCATTCAGTTGTAGCAGTGTTTTGAGTGTGATGTCTGTCAGAAGTGATGTCTGTTATGAGATGAGTGGATGTGTTTAACCCTAATATTGTAATTACTGTATATTGCTTTAATTTTTTTAATTGGCCAACTTTGAATTCTTAGTTTGTCTCTGAAAACATGAATGCATTAGAGGTGGGGGCCAGAGACTATGTCTCTGTGATTTGTCCACCATCTCACATACCTCCTCTTTTCTGCTGCTGCTGTTTTTGATTGGCTCAGAGATGCTTGAGCGGGAGGGTCCTTGGTGCCTTTCTCTAACCAGTGGATGGCAAATATGTGACAAGGATCTCCTTACTCCTTAGTCTTGCAACTTTGACAGTCATCTTTAAATATCACTGAACTGGGCAGAGAATCTTTCTCAACACTGTACTCCAGGCAGGCCCTGACTCGGTTGGAGTGGACATGTAAGAAAAAACCTAGGGCCATCACCAAATGACATTGTAGGGAGCCAGAGAAGGGTTTGTGCTTAGGGACCCCAAATAGTCCTTGGTGGAGTCAACATGTACCAGGTCTCCTGACTCTCCAGAGCAGTCAGTGTTCTTGATCACTTGCCTTGCTCATGGAGAGAGGCAGGGTTGCGAAAACTCTATTACTTTTAGCTCACAAAATGAAATTATTCTTTACCTCTTTTGATCTGGGTACTGAAGATAGTACAGGTTACATATTCCTAATTCGAAATCCAAAATGCTCCAAAACCAGACTTTTTCAGTGCCGACATGATGCCACCAGTGGGAAATTCCACACTTGACCTTATGTGATGGGTTGCAGTCAAAACTTTGTTCCATGCACAGTATTATTAAAAATGTATAGAATTACCTTCAGACTATGTGTGATGTGTATATGAAGCTATTTCATGGTTAGACTTGTGTCCCATCCCCAAGATACCACATTATGTATTTGCAAATATCTCCAGATTTGAAAGACTCTGAAATACTTCTGGTCCTAAGCATTTTGGATAAGGAATACTTAGCCTTCATAACTAATATAATTTTATTTTTCATCCTAGTAATCTCTTCATTGCCTACGAGGAGTTCGGGAAATAATTTAGCAGGATAAGGCTAGAGTAGGGGAAGTGGGAAGAGGAGTGGAGTACAATAAAACTTCTGAAGCACTTGAGAACATGAGTGCTAAATAGCAATTGTTGTGGAATCAAGTGTGTCTTATCTGTTGAGTGCAGCAGGTAGGATTTCCACTTGACAATGCTGTTGACAGTTGTAGCTACATTTAAAGTTGTTACAGACGCTTCTTTTCATACATTTATCTAGGCCTTTTTTCAATTAATTTGAATTGTCAAGGTTTTTCTCTATATAATTTTAAAATATGAAAAAAGGCAGTGCAGTCTGAAGTAGTAGATACTTTGCCTTAGTTTGTGGACATCTGAAGAGATATTAAAATTACAGAAGTCAGATTGTTTTATAGATTTAGACATGGGTGTTGTATTATCAATCACTCTGTAATGTCCTAGTGTTCTAAAGAGTGTGTATGTATGTACAATGTGTGTGTGTGTGTGTGTGTGTGTACATTTATGTATATTTGTTTTGGCACATCTTAATTTTAGCTTTATGAGGTCACTTTGTCACTACAGTTCATGGACATATATGAATGCTTATCTATATCTGTAAAATGTGATATGAAAATTTTTAGCTTCAGATAGCTTGCTTTTATTAGTAGGAAATACCTTTCAAGACACATTTTCATGTGGAATTTGTATTTGACAGGAGTAGTCACTGAAGAGAAATTGTCACAATTGTATAGCTTCCAGTAATGTCACCCAGAGTGCCTGTTTTTCTGTTATTGTCCTGACCTTGTGTTTTGTGTGTTGGGGGGGGAGGGCGTGGGGAAGGGTGCTGTAGTGGATGGCATTAGATTGCCTCAGAGAGTAAGGTTGCAGATGGAATCACAAGAGGAACTAGTTACCTCCATTCATCTTGTGATCACACATAGCATCTCTAACCTTAACAAGTTTTCTCTCAAATGCTGTCATCAAGCCATCATTACACAGAAAAACATGACACACTTCACACATCTTTTTGATAGGGGTTGGTAGTGGTATCTGGGAGTAGAAGAGCAGCAGACCTCTAATGTCAACCAGGGCAGCCCAGAACTGGTAGGTCTCCCCACACAAAAGTTGTGTATGGATCCTTCTACAAACCTGGGGGTTCACAGAGAGATTCAAGCTCAAGAATTGACTCTGTAAGTGTCAGCTGAGGAGTTCGCCCATACTTGCAACCCTGTGGTATGCCAGACCCAACCTTTCAACAGATGCGCCATTTCCAGCCTTAAGAAAGTCTTCCTCAAGTTTTTTGAATTCCCTATGCATTAAGTGGGGGAGAAAATTGCACAAGACATGTGATATGGACGTAGTAAGTGGGCTGAGCAGGGGAAAGCTCCCTGCCTCCAGCCTCCTGATTCTTTCTCTGAGAGGCTTCTGGTGTGGAAGAGCCCCGCGGTTTCCCAGTTCATCACCTGCATCTAACGCTCAGGACTAGGTAGGAAGGCACGAGGGTTCCCTGAGAGGTTTTGTGAACGGGAGTGACTTGGGGCAGCTCTGAACAGCGAGTCCCAGGCAGAGCTGTGGGTGTTCTGGCCAGAGGTGAGAGTGACAAGGGGAGCAGCGCAGCATGTTCCTGGAGTCAGGACGTTGGTTGGAAGGACTGTTGTGTGGGCAAAACAGGGGATCTGTATGCTTGAGCAGCCACTGGCTGGAGCAGTGCTTTGAGGCACAGAGTATAACAGATAGCCTCTAAGGGTTGAGAGCGAACTCATACTTGGTGGACTTCAGGGTGTGGAAACGCACCCACTTGCCCTTTGTGTTCTGAGGGCTGACTCCCTGGCCTCCCTCCGGGGCATGTGTAAGATGGAATCGAGGGATCTGCATTCTCAAACAGCTCTACTGAGATATGCCTCACACATCACAAAGTTCACTAATTCTGGGTGCAGATTTTAATATTTCTGGCATTTTCACAGGTGTGCGCCCACCGCCACCATCAGATTCTAGAGCAGTTTTGTCCCTTCTGAAAGAAGTCCTGTGCCCATGAGCATCTGCTTCCCACCTCCACCCTGGTCCCAAGCAACCACCAGGCTAATTTCTGTCTCTAAAAATTTGCTGGTTCTGGGCATTCTGGATGGAGGGAATCACACCCTGTGTAGCCTTTTGTGACTGACATTTTTCACATTGTGTAATAGTTTCAGGGTTCGTCTGTGTTGTGTATAGTGTGTATCGGCCCTTCATTCCTTTTTATTGCTAAGTAATTTTTCACTATATGGATATTCTACCTTTTATGTATCCATTCCTCTGTTGACACACATTTGGGCTGTGTTACCTTTTGGGCTATTATGAGTGATGCTGCTCTGAACATTTGTGAGGAGTCCGCCTTCTTCAACAAGTGCCCACCTTGATTCTGTTGCTAATAGTTCTCGTACCATTCCTGGAGAAACTCTAACCTGTGGTTAGTGTTGTAGAAAACTACTGCCCTCATAGTGGGAAATCCCTCATGCCCTGTCTCTTGTGGGCACTTTTGCTTGAAGAATCACTGGTTTGTGAGTGTCGAGTGGCTTAGTGGAAGAGATGTTCCAGAACTGAAGAATATGGTTTGAGCGTGCAGGGTAGAGTGGACAGAGGGAGATGGTAAGTGCAGTGGACAGGGTGCCCTTGATTACTTCCTGAACTCGGGTGCTGCTGCTGCTGCTGCTGGTAATGGAAAGGAAGGGCCAAAGGCAACAGACTATCAAAGGAAGACTGTGCACTCTTGGCCACTGAAAAGGACTGAGCAACTGATCTTCTTCATGGACACAGATACAGTTCTCATTCTGACCGTATCTATTCCTATCATCCTGTTATTCCAAATAGATTTATTTTTACTATTTGAAAGAGGAAGTCCTGGGGTGATTGATCGAAGGATATCGTGCAATAAAAAATGCCAGGTTATGGTATTTTAAAGCCTTTGATCACTAGAGATGTTTCGATCCAGAACAAACTTGAGTCAGAACTAAATTTTTCTGGGCTTTTTTTTAGGCTTGGAATTTGATGATATATTTTAGCACTGAAAATAGCTCCTAAGAGGTTCACAGTCCCCACCATCATGACCTGAGACCCACAGCCTAGAGTGAAGGGAAACACCACACCTTTCCCTGTGAGTCCTTGCAGGGTGAGGCTGCCACAGGAAGTGGTCCATATTGGGACCTCATAGAGCTGTGCTTTGTCTCACAGGATTGTCTTTGACCAGGTATTCACGATCAGTTTCTCATCTTTCCATGCGATTATTTGACAGAGATAATGAGATTGCCCTTAAGATGTTCTTTGTTCTCTCTGTATATTTTTCCTCCTGACAAACAAGAAACAGGTCTTCATCCTACATACCTCATTCTAGTCACTGTGAGCACCGTGGTGTCTATTCTTTTGTGTAAACAGGATCATGGTATAGACCTTCATAACCTACTGTTTGCCCTTATAAACTTTGCTGTGAACATCTTCCTAGCAGTTGTTTTCCACAGCACTTAAAGTTGGCTGCATGGTCTTCCGTTGTATGGATGAAATAGCTTCCAACTTTTCACTTTTTCATGCTGTGATGCATGTTTTTGTACATTACACTGAAATATTTTAAGTCACATCGCACATTTTGCCAGTCTGTTCTCGGTTGGTTTTCCTGGCAACAGTGCAGCCAGATGCCCAGGGTTAAGCGTTTGGGGGCCCAGTGTGATGCACTTTGTGGCTGGTCCATGCACTCTGCCTAGGGGATGGGGTAGGTGTGGTTGTGAGGAGTGCTGGGAACTGTTAGCATGCATCCTGGAGCTCTCAGAAATAGAGGACAAAACTTTTTACTTTTCACATACTTGGCTACATGTAAGAGTAGGACTAGCGAGTTGCATTTTAGTTACATCACGGAGCCCATTCTTCCTGATTCTATTTAAAATATGTATACACTAAGAGCATTTTGTCATTGTAACATAATATCATATGGAAAGAAATTATGCCCCTGGATACACATTTGGGTGTGCCAGT
Organism: Carlito syrichta; assembly: GCF_000164805.1. Classification (NCBI taxonomy): domain Eukaryota; kingdom Metazoa; phylum Chordata; class Mammalia; order Primates; family Tarsiidae; genus Carlito; species Carlito syrichta. The sequence continues at coordinate 274,063 of NW_007246004.1, forward strand.
TATATCATCTGTCTTTCCTGGTTTATTTATGTCTTTTTGCCAAGGTCAAGGACCCTGGAAGAGGATTTTGCTACCTTCCCTGAAGTCAAATGTGATTTAGGAATCAGTTCTTGTCAGTGTCATTATAATATGCTGAAAATAAAAAAAAATAAAAAGTTGATCTCTACTATGTAAACTGTAACCCTCTCATGACACATTTCATATGGGTAGAAAAGGTTGAGGTGAAATACTTTGGCATTTTAATAGTAGTTGTTTCTGAATGGTGTGATTATGAGCAATTAAAACTTTTTTCTTCCTGCTTTTCTATATTTTCAGATTTCTAGAGTGAACATGTATTTATACATTATAATACATAGGAATGTGGGAATAAAAATATGGGAGAAAGATTTTTCGAAGGTTTGGGACAAGGGAATGTGGGGAGAACCCACAGGGATGAGAGCGGGTAGTTATTTGTCCCCTGTTCAGAATGAGGCCTGCCAACTCCAAGGGAAATCTCTGACCCCACCCTGCACTTCTCATAGCAAGAGCTTTTGAAGTCCCTTGTGCTGGTTAGGGACTAGCATAGTTAGTACAGCTAAGTAAGTGTGTAACAGATTCTATCCTTAGGTTTATTTTTGCTGATTCTCATTTGATTGACAAGAGAGTTCTTCACCCAGAAAGTCTGATTTATTTTGGCAGTTGAAAGAGGGTTTTAGGGAGCACTTGTTATCTGAAAAAAGTAAGATTGTGGAGCCCTTCCTCCTCCCGCCCCCCCTTTTTAGCCGTTTGGATTGGCCCTAGTGAGCATGCCTAATCTAGGGATTACTCAGCAAGCATGACCTGAGGGCTGGGGTTGTAAATGTTCCCAAATCTATTACTTAGCCACAGATGTTCTTCCATTGTTGTGCCCCACAGTCTGAGCTGAATGGTGACAATTAGTTCATAAGACCTGGGTAAACCTCATTCTTCAGTTCTTTTCATGGATGGTGATTTGAAAATATTTCGTCACAGAAACATAGACAGTCACCTGGTGCTGAGTAAGTTGAATTATGTGATTGTTTAAAAGTTAACTTGTATCATTATAAAAGTTATGCTCTTTGTAGAAAAATTTAAAAATATGATGAATTCAAAGAAAAAATAACATTCATTATTCCGTTTTTCATAGGTTAACCATTGTCAACATTTTGGTTCAATTGCATTTCAACTTTTTAAAATGTATATATATACCTATATAATCAGACTGTGTAAATTTCACTAAACATTGTGTTGTGTTTCCTCGAACTTAGAGCTTACTTTTTCTGATTCGTAAAAGTGATATTATTTATGATAAGGCATGGATACAGACACTGTTAGGTCACACTCCCAATGGGGGCTTCCAGAATGTTAGGTTAGACCCGCCGGGCATGTGGGTGTCTGATGTGTGATCCGGTGCCACGAGAAAGATGCAAAGAATTGCATCTAAATTAGAGAGAGAAAGAGGAGATTCACCTCTCCAAAGTAGGGGAGGAGGCCAAAGCTTAAGAAAACATGGCCTGGCCATAGTTCAAAGAGCACATGGCCACACCAAAGCTAAGCAAGGCAATGGCGGCTGGTTGTTCCTGGTTGAGTCCTTTTAATCCTTCCCTTTGATGGGGGAAGGTCACTAAGGTGATTGTGTGGTGATCTGCTCCACGTCAGCACGAAGGGGCAGGTAAGCGCAGGTACTGACCGTCAGCTGGTGAACACCAGGTAGTTGGGTGGGTTAGTCACATGATTGCTGCATGGTGGAGGGCTAGATGGGAGGAGACAAGGAGAGGGAGTTTTCTTGCGAGAGACGTGTCAGATGTTTCCAATCCACAAACTCCTTAGTGAAAAACATGGTCTAAATATCATTTATATGGCTTCGGCCAGCTAAGGGGTGATCTTTGACCTTCCTTCCACACGGAACCTGGAAGTTTCTTAGAGATTATTATGCTAAACCACGAATTGAAAGTTTGGGCTGTCCTTGTCTTGCGTCTGACAGAAATTTGCCTAGGGTTTGGGGTAGACTGCCACCTTGGTCTCTTTAGTCTGAACTCTTCCTAAAACCAGCCTATTGGAAATTTATCTGGTTTTACCTGTGCTAGATTCAAAGTGTGTTAGTCTAAGCAAAAATGGTTATGTTGAGGCAAAATGTGAACTAAGTTTATTCTAAGTTTCTTGGGATCCCTCCTTTCATACACCTTTTGCTTTACAGCAGTTCCTTAAGTGGACATCTAAGAAGCCCTTGAGATGTGTGTGTTAATTGTGATATTCTTTTTTTCTTTTTTCTTTTTTGAGTTGGAGTCTCACTCTGTTGCCCAGACTGGAGTGCAGTGGCCACTTTCGGCCACCGCAGCCTCGACCTGCTGGGCTCCAGCGATCCTTCCACCTCAGCCTTCCAAGTAGCTGGAATTACAGGTGTGTGCTACCACACCCGGCTAATTTTTTTGACTTATTGTAGAGATGAGGTCTTGCCAAGTTGCCCAGGCGGGTCTCGAACCCGTGGGCTCAGGCAATCCACTCAGCTCAGCCTCCCAAAGCGCGGGATTACAAGCTGAGCCACCGAGCCCGGCTGTTATTCTTTATTATTAACCCAAATTGGAAGATTATTAGAACTGGCAGAGGCATTGCACATGGAATTCTCTCCTTTAATTTGGGAAATGAGATGAATAAGCCAGAAGAATTGACCTTTGCCCGATATTATTAAATTATTTAATGGCTTGAAGATACTACTATAGGAAGCAGCTACTACTTTTCTTTTACAGGTTGAGAAATGGGGGTATTGAGAATTTAATCAACACATTTTTTTTAAAGAGCCAGGTTGCGTTTCCTTATATACTCAAGTGTGGAGGAAAAAGCCAAATCCTTACGTTAGTAGTTTAGTATTGAATTGACAATCTTTTATTAGTTGCATTTTTCACCCACCAGTTGATTGATTTGATGGCATGTGTAAGTGGCCACCGTTGTTTTGATTTCAGCACATACCTGTGTAGAAGTCATTGTTAATATGTTACTACTGGCTGGGCTCGTTGGCTCTGCCTGTAATCCCAGCACTTCGGAAGGCCGAGACGAGAGAATTGCCTGAGCCCGTGGGTTTGAGACCAGTCCTGGCAATTTGGCGAGACCTCATCTCTACAATACATCAAAAATTAGCCAGACGTGGTAGCGTGTGCCTGTAATTTCAGCTACTTGGAAGGCCGAGGCAGAAGGATCATCGGATCCCAGCAGGTCGACACTGGAATGGCCATGAGCTGCACTCCAGCCTGGTTGATGGAGTGAGACTCCAATTCAGAAAAAAAAATTGTTACTACTGACAAGAAATGCTTTTTTATTTGAGGAGTTAAAAAAATTGTTTGACTTTGCAGTTAAACACAGTGGTCAGTATTTAAGGTACATAATATTCAGTGGAGATATGAAGTAACATTTGAAGTCTTGATTTTAAAGAATTGCATATTTACCTTTCAGTTGGCTTTTTAAAAACAATAGCTTCATAGGGGTATTTTCTGCTGTAATTGAGGAAAACATTCCAGGGCTTTGTGATTTTTTTTTTTTTTTTTTTTAACAAAGCGATGCCCTGAGAGATGTAGAGAAATGAAATGGAATTGTTGATAGTTTCCCTTTCACTTTGGGAAGAACTCAGGGGAATGGTTGTGAACAACACTGGCTTTGTTGACCCTGAAGTGCAGGCAGTTAGGGCCTGTGAACGTGGCATTGACAGCGGTCCTCGCAGTCTTGGAAAGTTCTCTCTGGAGCAGCAGAGTGCTTTGGAGGCCTGCTTCCTGTGCGAGCACCTATTGTGGAGCCCTGGTTGAATGGGAGGTTTGTGCAAAGTGGTTTCCCACCAGCACACAATGCTGCCTCTCGGCAATGTAAATACACATTCCACTCAGGGTCAGGCTAACAGTGACTGGCGAGAACGCCTTTGCAAAGAAAGATATTTTGGAGTTCCACTTATTTATAGTGGCCAGTGGAAAATTAATATGCCTGTTAAATCTATTTTTAAAAATGAAAGGGAAGGCTCTCATCTAACAGTGTTTGCTGAATGCAAATCAATTAGCTGTGACATATTTTGATTTTGTTAATTCATTGCTCTAGGAAATGAATTTCAATGTCTTACTAATTCCTTTGTCTGTATTTGAAACTTGAGGCTCTCATTTTAAGAGTTCTCTCTATGCCTCGAAAATTCCATTTGGGTTTTTTGGTGAAAGACATAAATAAATTAATGACCCTAGAAAATACTAGATCAAATCATGGCAGGACTTAAAATGGGCTCATTGAGTAGTAAATGGAGGTCTAGAGATCAGAGCAGATACGATTCTAACTTGGGAATGGCAACACAATATTATTTGTCTTTACTTCCTTGATGTTGGTCATTTGCTTTGAGTCTAGGGCATGAGTCTGATTGCAGAAGAGTCTGAGCCGGAGATACACTGAATGGGCCTGGGGTTACTGATGTCAAGTCCTGTACCTCCCCTGTACTCTGGCTTGCTCACAGTCCCAGCAGGAAGTACGGCCCTCATGCAGCTCTCCTGTCCCTCCTGACTGCTCCTCTTACTTCTCTCAACGTTTGCTAAATGAATTTGCTTCACAAAAGTACTTTGAAGAGGGCTGCAGAAAGTCTTGGAGAGCCAAAACCATGACAGAATTAATGAGTTAATGTGTTCTTCGTTCAGACCCTGTTGGGTGAATTGCAGATGTACACCTATAAAGGAGGGACAGCAACCTTTGTTTACCAGAAAGAGAATTTAAAATTTTCTTACATTTTTCCATACGGCTTGCCTGTGTGGAGCAACTGTTCTCAAAGTGTGGTCTGGGGCATCCTTGGACATGCCTGAAACCTTTTATGGGGTTCATGATGTAACTATTAATAATCCTAAAATGTGACTTGCCTTTTTCTTTCTTGTGCTTCTCAGAGTTCATCAGTAACATTAACTGAAAAACATTTTTGTGTGTCTTTTGTGCTTATCACATGAGGAGAAATATTAAAATTGAGTTGGAGAATGTGCCTTATGTATCAAAGTTGAAATTTAAAATGATCTTCTGGAAAGATCTTAAAGTCTGTTAATGCATTTCTTAAATTCAAATTTGCATAATTTCAGCACAAAAGAGTGTTATGTTCAGAGGAGAACCTATATAAGTATTCATCAAATGGATACCTTCATTTTTCTTAACAAATTAATATAAAGTCATCATTGTTCACAGGCAGTTTTTCTTCTTTTTTTAATTTTAAAGATGTGGAGTACAATTCAAGGTTAGGTATACAGATATTCATTATGCAGGTACCCTTGTTGATGAGGGGTGCCCCACCCTCCCCTGGCAGTTTCCCACTACTGCCAATCCCTTTCTAATAGTGTTAAGATAGTTGTTCAAGTTCCACTTATGAGTGAGACCACGTGATAATAGGTTCTTTGTTGCTGTGACAGATCACTCAGTATTATAGACACAGGCTGTTTTTAGAATATAGGCAACAACCATGCTTTCAAACACTTAAATTTATCTATTTGCCTATAACGATGTATATGCAATTATCAGTCTCACCTATTAAAACAAGTCTCCTAATGCTCCTTGGTAAAGGACTTTTTTTCCTTGAAAGAAAATATTTTTCTAGAGAATTTTGCATTTTTTAGTCTTCAGAATATTAGTCTGAATTAGAGTGTATGTATATTTTATATTAAAAGTTTTTTTTTTTTTTTTATGAGTTGAAATCTCACTCTGTCGCCCAGACTGGAGTGCAGTGACTGCTCTCGGCCACCGCAGCCTCGCCTGCTGGGCTCTGGCGATCCTTCTGCCTCAGCCTTCCAAGTAGCTGGAACTACAGGCGCGCGCTACCACGCCCGGCTAATTTTTGATTTATTGTAGAGATGAGGTCTCACCAAGCTGCCCAGGCAGGTCTCGAACCCGTGGGCTCAGGCCATCCACTCACAGCCTCCCAAAGGTGAGGGATTACAGGCTGAGCCACCGAGCCTGGCTTATATTAAAGTTTTATTGTAGTTGGCTAATCTGAAGAAGTAAATAGGTATTCCCTTACATGACTTGTCTTTGCACCTGCTAATTTGCTTCTTTGTAAGTGTTGTCGTTTCATGTGAATTTTCTGTTTCAGTCTCTTCTGAGGTCTGTGCAACACCTGGTATTTACTTTGTGTTCAGTCACGTTAAGTGAAAACCAGAACTGCTTGTGAGGATGTCATCAAGTGTAATATTTCTCAAGAAATAACATGTTTGTAGAAAAATCACAGTTATAAACTAATTTTCAGTGCATTATATACTAATTTCTCATTGAGTTTTTTACCCCCTATGGGAGGGTTGGAATCAGATACTTTCTTGAAAAAAACATTTGAACCAGTATCTAAAATTACTTGTATCATAAATCTTTGACATACTTATTTAAGCGTACATGGGATGAAACATCAGTGGTGTTTAATGGTAGTGTTTTCCTTTTGAATGTTTTAAAACATGTATTCAGTTAGACAAAACTGAGCATGTAAAATAAACATTGAATTTTATATGATCTGATGAATAAAATAGTTTTAGTATCCTCCTGGCTGATGAGAAATGAAGGTTAAGGGAAGGGGCATGTTTTGACGATAGATTCACCTTCTGTAACACTTGTCAGATTTCAAAGACTAGAAAAGAGGCCACAGCTGAGAAACCAAATTTAGATACTGGGGCTTATCCCAGATGAAAGGTTTCATAGAGCATGGAGGTCTGTTGACTTTCTGTGATGTTTTGTCAGGAGTGACCAACATGGATTCATTTTTAGTTATAACATGTATAACATTTCACCACAGTGTTGTTTAATCTCATGCTTTTATTTCTAGACTCCTAGAATTCTCGTTTAGTGCCTGCTACAAAGTCAGTAAAAATCTGTTAACACAGTGGTTGATTATTCTTGTTCAGATTCATTTGTTTGATGTTATTTTATAAGGTACTTTTCAGCAAAGTTCTTTTGGGATATTATTATTATTATTTTTATTAACCTGCTTTATTACTTGTTTTACACTAGTTACTTAAAAATAGTAGAATCTGGAGACCTTTGTACCAAAGATACTGTTCTCACAGCCTCCTCATCAGTAAGTTGCCAGACTGCCCTCCTTTGTGAAGTTGCCTTTTTTTTTTTTTTTTGAGTCCGAGTCTCACTCTCACTCTGTCACCCAGGCTGGAGTGCAGTGGCACGCTCATGGCCATCGCAGCCTCGACCTGCTGGGCTCAGGCAGTTCTTCCAAGTAGCTGGAACTACAGGCATGCACCACCACGCTTGACTGATTTTTTTATTTATTGCAGCTGAGTTCTCGTCAAGGTGTCCAACTGGTCTTGAGCCCGTGGGCTCAGGCAATCATCTTACCTCGGCCTCCCAAAGTGCTGGGATTGTAGGTGTGAACCACTGTGCCCTGCCAAACATTGCCTTTTTATCATCACTTTCTGATGGAGTCTCCTTGGGGAGTGACTTCTTTGGCCTTACTTGCCACATCTGCAAATGGGGAATGCCAGTCATTCAAGAGATTTTGTGCTGCTATATACGAATGGATGTGCAGGTACCTCAGGCAGCGCCTTTGCCCAGCAGGCAGAAATAGCATCTTCAGCATGCCTTCTCCAGACCTTTTCAGAAAGTAGTCAGTTGATGCTTGTGACACCTCTCCCCCTTCCTCGCCACCCTCACCTTAAAGAGTGTTATGCATGGCTGTTAGTACCCAAGTTGATGCATACATGTAAATTTAGTTCATAATAGATCTCTAAAAATAGAGTCATATACATTTTTAATTTTACAGAAGGGTAATCTAGAAGTCATGTATTCAGGCACCCATATCTTCCATATTATAGAGAAAGAACCTGAGACTTGGCAAAGTGGCTCATGTGTGTGCTCCCAGCACTTTGGGACGTCAAAGCAGGAGGATCACTTGAGACCAGGAGTTTGCAACCAGCCTGGGCAGCATAGCAAGACCTTGTCTCTAGAAAAAACAAAAAAATCAGTTGGGTGTGGTGGTGCACATTTGTAGTCCCAGTTACTTGGGAGGCTGTGGTGGGAGGATCACTTGAGCTCATGAAGTAGAGGCTGCAGTGAGCCACAATTGCTTCTCTGCATTTCAGCTTGGGTGACACTGAGATTTAGTTGCTGGCGCATCAAAGGAAGAAAATGTTTTAAAAAATGAAAAAGGAGTTGCTGTTTTAAAAAATGAAAAAGGAGTTGCTGAAAGCTTATGTAGGAACACTTGACCCACACCCTTGGAAAGCCATGGGACCTGTTGAGGTACTGTGGGATGCCAGGCAGGTATAGTACCTGAGGACCAGGGAGGGAGTGAGGTCTGATGCAGGAAGGAAGAGAGCCTGTCTTCTGATCCATCTCGATTCTACTCCCCGTGCAGCTTGGAAGTAGACTGGAAGGGGCTTTCGATGTGACCTTTTTCACTCTCAGCCTACAGTTCTCTACTCTTTTCCCTCACTGCCCTATTTTAGACATTCATGAAGTTCTGAATTTTTCTGAACATACCTATTTCCAGTTATTCCCATCCTTGGATAAAGTGTGCGACAGAGGTAGCTTGGGTATGTGTGAGATCAAGATTCAAGATCTGGAAAGTTTTTTTGTGGTTGCTAGACTGTCATCCTTGGGCTGTCAGTGTGGATTGTGAGCTTTACTGTGATAGGAGTGTACCTGGAATCCAGGTATTCAAACACAAACGTCTCATTACGTCTATAAGCTTACTAAAACAACTTTGAAAACCCACAAAGCAAATGAACCTTTGGTTGGTTAACTTTTTGTATTTATTTATTTAATTTAATTTTAAAGTTGTGGGGTACAAGTCAGGTGCCTCTTTCCCTTTTAGTCAATATTTGCAAAACTGAGCTTTTTTAAAAAATGCAAAGATGTAGATTTGAGCTCAAGATTGTGTATATGTAGCGATATAATTTTTTTCACTTTAGCTTTTGAGTTTCTGTAAAGATTTGGAATTTGCTGGGGTGCTCTGGGAGCAACCTGTAAATATTAACTGAGGTGTTTGGAAATAGCATCAAGTCACATATAATTTTTACTTCTAATCTTCATGTGTGTGGATTTCTTCCCTGAAAATAGTGCTTTCCCATACATTAGTTTTGCATTCAAACATGACAATCTTTTGACAAAATTTAAAATCACAAAAGCCAAATAAAAAAAAAAAAAGCATCTATGAATTCTTGAAGGCAGGGCCCATATGCTGCACTGCTTGGCATCCCCTCGCTGCTCTCAAGAGCACTGGGGACGATTCTTTTGGACATTTTCCTTGATTCACTTAAAAAATAAATATTAATGACATCTGGAGTGTTGTTTTTAATCTAATAAACTCATTTCATGGAATTTCTCTGTGGATATAAACGTTCCCAACTAAATCTTCTGTGCTTGTAATTGGATCCAAAATCAAGAATGTTTTTAAGGTTAAGAACTTTTTCAAACAACTGTGATTTCATTTCACTAATGAACACATATCAGACAGGAAGGCAAATTCCAGACTATTTGTGCCTAGACCAACCAGCTGGGCACATACCTCCAGATACTGCTCATGTCTCAAGAGGTTTTTCTGCATGAACAATTACCACCACTCCTCCTTTCATTCAGGTGGCAAGCCATGGCAGGAGTCTTTTTCGCACAACTGTATGGAACTCAGCTGCAAAATAAGATCGTATTGGCAGAGAAACATAGTGATTATCAGCATTATATGCTCAATACATTCTTTTTTCACCACTTCACCTAGATTCTTCCTCCCTCTTATGCAGAAACCTCCCTCTTACTTAAACAAGTAAGGATACCAAGTGGATATTTAGAGTGTGTGTGTGTGTGTGTGTGTGTGTGTGTGTTTGCTTTAACCTATATTAAGTGTGCACGGTAGGCAATTGGTGTTTGAAACATACTCCCCTAAGAACAGAAAGGAAACTTACGTGCTAATCTGGAGGTTAATTAAAATTTTATAAAAGAAGAAATTGCTGAAGTTCAGAGCTGATTATTGACAAACGTCAGATAAGAACTCCCATTTGCCAGTATTCAGTGCTGGGGGCTCTGCACTATAGCATTTGTTTGATTTTACCATAGCATAGGGGTTCTTTGAGCTGTTTTTAGCAGAGGGCCTGCGAAAAACTCTAACAGTCTTCAGTCTCTCTCCATATCATCTCCATTGCACTATTTAATTTGACGTTTGAAAAAGCAAAGGGGAGTATCTGTACCAAGTATTTTTCCTCACAATCGCCTAGTGTACAGGAAAGACTAGTGCAAGGAGCAGCACCACAACCACCCCCAGGCTTCTTGGATCCAATGACAGGGTCCCACATCAGGTTCGTAATGGCCACATGCTAATTCCACGTGGGCAGTGCCAGTGACGAGGCACTGGTGTAGTGTTTCTGGGAAGGGAAGGAAAAGCCATATTCTCACAGGAGCAGGGAAGTGGTGAAAGTAGTCAGGTGTGTGCTGATGGGTGAGCAGAGTTTCTCAGTTTCAGAGGTAAAGAAAACGGCCTTGTGCTTTTTTTCTGTTGTAATCATTTTTCCTCCCTTCTCTTGATGCTGTTGGTGTTTCCCTCATTGTTATCAGAAAATTGTTTCTGGTTTTGCTGACAAGACTAGAAATGACAACCATTTTCAGAGTTTTAAGGCCTTGAAACACCAGTCATCAGGGGTTACCTTTCAAAGCCAGCACTGGTTAGGAAGGAAAGGTTTTTCTAATGAGGAAAATAAAATAGTAAATGATACTTTGATATCCCTTTAGTTGTAGGACTTTGTAAGCTCTCTGTCTGTCTTGCTTGCTTTTTCCTCTTTCTGTCTATCTGAGTCTTGCTAAAAAAACTTAGAAAGTAAATACACTTTTAGGAAGTTGTCCTTGTGACTGATGGCATTTATACATAAAGGCCACGTGTATGTGTGGGGAGGTTCATAAATGTATTTTTCTTTTTTTATGTGTTATATGATTCTGTATCAAATTTTAACATTTCTAGATGTTTCTTTTTTTTTTTTTTTACTACAGCTATGGCACAGGCCAGTGTGAATCAGCTGCACAAATGTTTGTCATAATAAATTAAGATTAAGCTTCATTAAGGTTTAGGTTGGAAGCCATTTAGAAATTAGTCATGTAAATCACTCATAAAACATGTGTTTGTCTTATCATTTTAAAAGAGAATACAGAATACAGTAATTTCTTAGTAACCTCTCAAACCCCTCTTCTCCATATTTGTCTTCTGTGATTCACTATGTTTATCAGATTGATGTTTTGAATATTCGTGTGGTTTTTCCCACTTCCCTGAATCAGGAATTTTTTTCCCCCTTTATTATTGTTGTAAAAATGGTTAGAACATTTCTCTGTTATGTTTTTGACAATATTCTGAAACCTGACCCACAGTAGATTATCACTATTGGAAGTCAATGGAATTTTTTTTAGTAGAGAAGAAAATTTTTATGAAGTACGAATTGAGCTGATTTTACTGATGTGTCCTTGTTAGTATTATTCTCAGGCTACGCAACAAGCATCTAGCAAGCAAAATGTTTACATGCTGTTTAAATGGTGTGAAGGTGATTGGTTAACTGTATTTTATTGGCACAGATACTAGCTTTATGGAGTACATGGAATCACAGCCAACTGTAGTGATATGAATTCAGAAGAGTCTGAATGAGATCATTTACAAGTTGCTTTTTAGGTCCTGGTATTTGATGGGGTTAGTAGGGGCATTTTGAATTGGAGCATGGAAGTAGAAAGTTAAAACTGATCATGTGCATTCCCTTATTTGTCCTCTTATCCCATCAACTTTTTGTTTGCTTGCTTTTTTAAAGAGATGGGGTCTCTTTGTGTTGCCCAGGCTGGCCTCAAACTCCTGGGCTCAAGTGGTCATCCCGCCTCAGCCTCATGAGTGGCTGGAACTACACAGATGCAAGCCACTGTGCCTGGCTTTCCATTGACTTTTTAAACACTTCTTCAGATTGTCGCAGTCAGTGGGAAGCCTCCTCAGGGTGCTGGCGAACTCAACTTGGCTTGATAATGACCTCAGGAAGGCTCTCCTCTTGTCCGGCCTGGCTTGGCCTGGCTGTTTTGGTTCTGATTAGTATACTTTGTTCCTTTTGGTATTGTTGCATTTCTTTTTCTCTTGTCATCTGAAACTAATCTGTGTACTGTACTGCTAGCTCACATCTTGAATTAATGTAAGGAAATTTGGGTCATGGGCCCACGGAGTGAGGACCAGGACATTTTGTTACTAATTTGAAGGCCAGGTTCACAGACTTAAAAACTCTCCCAACAGTGATTAGGGCTTTGGCCTTTTTTAGTTAGAAATTCTTTCTTCTCTGGCCTTCAGACATGGACCTGCAGTTCTCTCTCGCGACTCAGGTTTTTCATTAATTCGGGCAGTATGTTTCTTAGTACAGGCTGGAGCCAAAGCATCATGTAAAACCTTTTTAGACATGGAGTAGAGGAAGCAAAATAAGAGGAAAAAGTAATAAGCCAGTTGCCTAGAGAAATGCAAAAACTGAAGACCCTTTGTAATACTCTTTTAAAACACGTTTTCTTTAAAAGCTTTGGGGATGTCTTTGGATGGAATTAAATGTCTTACTAACAGTGAGGATCTGTTCATGCGGCTTTGAGTGCCTGGCCCCCCACCCTGCATTGAGCTTGGGAGTTGTTGGTAATGCAGGGCCCTGCCAGCAGGTAACCAGAGACTTGCTGTCTCAGGAGAGAAGGAAGCTCATCACAAGTGCCCACGTGGCATTTGCCCTCTGTCAATCAAAAGAATAGAACTAGTGGGTGTGAGACACTTGTGGTTTTAGTATGAGGATGTGTAGTTCAGAGGAGAGATCGTGAGGGCCTGTGGTTGTTACCAGATTCTTTGAAATGGAAGTGTGGGTAGGAACAAAATAAAGAATAAGATAGAAACCTTGGAGAGCTGTGTGGGGAAAGTCTGGAGGATTAGAAAAATGCATTTTAGTTGAGACAATCTATTTTCCATTTGTTTATTCTGATTAGTTTGGCAATACACTCATTCTTCATTTATAAAGGGTAATCCTCTCAAGAGTGGATGCGTTATGAAGGTCTCTGCGTCGTGTGGAGGGACAGCGTGGATGTGGCACAGCCTGGATTAAAATGTCTGAGTCCTGTGTCAGATTTGGCCAGCTCAGATACACATCTGTCGAGGGGAGAAGGAACCCAAACCAAGAAAAAGAGGATTTTGTCAGGCTGGGTTCTCTTGAGACTTTGGACTGAGATGAAGATGAGTAACAGCTCAGTTACCCTGAGGTCACACAGCTGGCTCTTTCAGCCAGTAATCTGCCAGTGGTCAAGGAGGACAGCACAAGGCGTGTGGGGGCGCTTCGGAGACCTCATGTAACTGACAGCCTGGCTTCCCAGCCAAAGAAAATTTAGGACAGCAAATGTAGGATGTGGCCCTGGGGTTTGAAGGAGTGTGGTTAGCAGTTCTGCCTAGTGAGGGAGAGAGAGAAGCATTAAGTGTAAGAACTTTAGTGAGGGGGGGAATATTTCCACATAAGTAAGATCAAAACACTTTAGTCACTTCCTAGTACATCACCTTATGAATGAACACAGTATTGTTCTTAACAAGGATTTGAAATTCCTAAGAGAAAGTTATGGCCAGCTAGCTCTTTCTTTTGGGGGGGTCAGAGTATCACTTCGTTGCCATCTCAATCTGTCGCCCAGGCTGGAGTGCAGTGGCATGCTCATGGCCACTGCATCCTCGACCTGCTGGGCTCAGATGATCCTTCCACCTCAGCCTTCCGAGTAGCTGGAACTACAGGTGCGTGCTACCATGCCGGGTTAATTTTTGATTTATTGTAGAGGCGATGTCTCGCCAAGTTGCCTTGCTGACTGGTCTCGAACCCGCGGGTTTAGGCAGTCTACTGCCTTGGCCTCTCAAAGTGCTGGGATGACAGGCTGAGCCACCAAGCCCTTCCCCAGCTAGCTCTTTATTGGAGTAAGATGATGTGAAATTTCCATCCACAGTCATGACACATGAAGTAAGCTTTGATTCTTTTTTTTGTAGCTGGGGTTTCGTTCTGTCGTCCAGGCTAGAGTACAGTGGCACACTCACGATTTACTGCAGCCTCGACCTCCTGCGTTCATGTGATCCCTCTACTTCAGCCTACAGAGTAGCTGGGACTATAAGCGTGCAACCATGCCCAGCTAATTTTTTGATTTATTGTAGAGATGAGGTCTCACTATGTTGTCCAGGTTGGTCTCGAATTGGGCTCAAGCAGTCCTCCTGCTTCAGCCTCCCATATTGCTAGGATTACAACATTACAGGGGCATTACAGGCGTGAGTCACTGTGTTGGCCAAGCTTTGGTTCTTAAAATTAATTGTATGCATGGAAAGCCCTCCACATTCATTGCTTTATCTTTTAATCCCGTTAAAAAAGCTTTGTCTGCTTGCATTCCCGAGGTCTCCCCAAAGCTGAGGTGAGCCACATCTGTGGAGAGTTGAGTACACGTGTGGTTTTGTCTCTGTTGCCAGGTACAACACAGGAGGCTCACTTTGGGAGAGCTGTCACCATGGAGCGACGAGTACACATGGCCAGTCTTCCCAGGTCTCCTAGCCCAATGTAACTTGCTGTAGCTGTGGATGGTTTTGTAGTGTGCTTTCCCTGACTTACAACCTGATTATATGACTTTCCATTTGGAGGACTCAGTACTTTCCCTCTTCGTCACTGTAGAATAACCAAAAAGATACTACTGTGAACTCTGTGTTTTATGTTTTCATTCCTTTATACCTCTCCTTCTTGACTTATCTCTAGTTATTTCTGTGGACCATGGACTGAATTGTTTCTGTTCCACAGTCATTTTAAGGGGCAGCTTGGAAAGCAGTTGCCTTGTTAAGTAGCTGGGCCCTTCTTTGCTTAGAGACAACTTATTGCTTTTTTCTGTATGTCTCTTACATTCTGGACAAATGAAAGTATCCTGTGTTTGTGCATGGGGCATTGACACGGGTGTTTAAATATTGTTGGCCCCATCTAGCTGCAGGTTACCTTGTATTGCCATCAGGATCAAGTCTCGTTTACCTCTGCTGGAACTGTTAGGGATTGTAAAACGCCTTGGATTTTAACAGGTTGGAGGACAAGGGTAAAGAAGCAGCATTGTTCATGAATTAGCGAGACTGTGACAGTGTTCATAGTGGTTTTTATTTCTTCCATTTTTCTCCATGATTAATGGTGTGACTGTTGGGTGGTTGAGTTGAGACCCTAGGAGTTGCTAATGCTAATGTTCATTAGCTCCCACTGGATGCTTTCCTGGGAGTTCCCCGTCTCCTCTTCCCCGGCACCCTTCCCAATCCCCTGCAGTGACCACTGATCATTATCTGAAGCAGACAGTCCATCATTTAGCAGAGAAAAAGCTTGAGTCCTCTCACCCAAAGTTGCCTGTGAAGTTTTCAAAAGCAAGTACGATGATCTCCTTGTACTTGTGGACTTGGTTTCTTTGGGGGTAAAATTTCATAGTAAAAGAGATGTTTGTCCAAGTCATTGTTGGTCCCTGTATGCTCTCGTCTTACATCTCTAAGACCTTTTCGAGTCTGGTCCTGGGGTCCATCCCTCTCTTTCCAAACTTGCAGAACCTGCAGTTAACTCTGGAACACTGTTTAGCAGGACTGGATTTCTACGTCTTGTTGATAGCAGTCCGGTTATTTAACACGATGCCAACTAGAAAGTCAGAATTGTTAGTTGGTCAGATGTGTTGTTGGTGTTGACACATTCTTTGGTATTAGGGACACATTAGGGACAGGAGACTAGGTATTTCCTCTGGCCTGATGGAAGGATGTAGGGTAAGGCCCTAAGTTGGTTTGCTTATTCCTAAATTGGTTGGATGGTAACAGAGAGAGTAGGCTCCATCATCTCATGCTCATTTGTGAGATGGGCAGAGCTGCGCCGAGTGGAAGAGGCTTAGGCACTCAGTGCAGCAGAGGGGGAAGGAGAGAAGACAGACTGTGGCTTGCACCACAGCTCTCCAGCAAGTGCCTGCAGCTCTTTGGGGAGGTGTGGGGAAGAGGCGGACGCGCATAGAGAGTGCTTCTCCACCCCAGATGCTCATACTCAGACCCCAATGCAAATTACTATGCTGTTAACTCAAATTGAAATTTTTTTTTTTTGAGTTGGAGTCTTACTCTGTCGCCCAGGCTGGAGTGCAGTAGCATGCTCCCCATCACCACAGCCTCCACCTGCTGGGCTCCAGCAATCCTTCTGCCTCAGCCTTCCAACAACTTGCAATTTTGAAGAAACATTAAGGAAGGCATTACCACTTGAGAGAGGCCTGTGTGGGATCATCAGCTTGAGAAAAAGCCATTTCCCTCTCATGCATTGTAGGATAAAGTAGATTAGAAATAAAATCGAAATAGGCAGTACTTTTTCTTCTTTTGACCTATTCATAATCAAACAGTTATGCCATAGGAGTGTCAATAGGATTATTGTAGAATAATCTGTTTTCTTTAAACTATTGGGTTTTGGGCTTTGTGTTTTTATTTGCTTAGGAGCTGAGTAATTGCCTCATAAAACAGCACGATGGTACTATTAACACTCTATTATGAGACCTGTTATTATAGAATGTGCTTCCCTAGTTGGGACAGGGCTTTTTTTTGTTGTTTTGTTTTTTTGGGTTTTTTTTTTTAGTGCTTAAAATAATTAGTTTTGCCAAAAGGGGTTATAATGAATAGTGTGAAATCCTACCTATTTAAAATTAAAAAAGTTTGTAATCTCTTGGGTGGCTTTTACGCATCTTTTGATACTTACTGGGAAATGTTTCTTTTGTGTACAATGGGAGGAGATATACTTAATGTTCAGAGTGGAGGAAATATTTTAATTTTTGTCATATCTATCTAAGACACATTTGGGATAATTATTAAAGAATATCCCCACTGTTCCATCTGATTTGAGTGTTGAATATTTAAAGGGTTTATTGACCAAATAACCTCCAATTTGAAAATTTGGGGACTTTATAATGAATGATAAAAAAGTTTAACTGTGAAGTATATGGCAATTTGTTTCTGAAATCATCTAAAATTGTGTTCGTGTGTGTATTTGTTTATCTTTGTGGTCCATGCTGCTAAACTTTTCTTGCCATAAATTTTAGGCATACTTGAAGATATGAAAATAGTTCTTAAATAAAAAGTAATATTTCTAAATAGGAATTCACTATTATTTTCCTCCTTGTGTTGAAAAGCTGAACGATGTTGGCAAGTATCGTTGTGGAATGAAAGTAGGCTTTTTGTTATTTTGAATATGTGAATTTTATTTATTCTGTGGAAACAGAACCTGCCTTTTAGCCTGACTCTCAGAAGGTACCATTGGTACGCCTGAGATACAGCAAAACTCAAGATGTGCACAGAAGTGATAAAGATGCTAGTATGCAACAGGTTAAATTTGAGTCAAAGAAAGCTAGAGAAGAGATAATTAGCACATGTATAATTAATGGCAAAGTCAGAAATTGCAACAGTTGCAATGTAGGTAGTTAGTCTTTGTTTCCTGGCTTGGGTTAATTCCTTATGAATGTTATTTTGATCCTAATGCAAGGGGAAAACTGTTTTTAATGAATAATAATTATAGGCCCTTCTCTTTGGACTTATCATCTGCCTTGGTAGTTACCTTAAAGATAACAATACCACCAGTTTTGGTCTGTTAGTTTCACCTTCTCAAATGTCTTTTCAGTTTGTCCTCAGAAAGATCCCTGGGATAGGATTGTTACTGTTACTCCCATGCTTCTAAACTGATGATGAGATGACAGAGCTGAGCCATGAGAGGTCGTGTCCTGTGCCCACTTAGAGTCTCCTTGCTTTGCTTTTGCTCTGCCCCTCCTGGGGCTTGACATAGTAACACAGTACTCTATGATGAGAACAATTTATCATGATGGAGTACTTAGATTGCTGACTTACTGTGGTACCTGTGACTTTTTTGGTCTTCACCTTTTTAAAAAAAATGGTGGTTCTCTTGCAGGAAGCCAGTTGAGGGAAGTTCTCCATGAATGTACGTCACAATGATGATGACCGACCAAATCCCTCTGGAGCTGCCACCATTGCTGAATGGAGAGGTAGCCATGATGCCTCACTTGGTGAACGGAGATGCAGCTCAGCAGGTTAGTGTGGGAAGAGGGAGCTGGAAACCGAATTGTCTCAGTGGAGACAGTAACCCAGTATTGATTCAAAGCTCTGTGATTTTGAACTCTAATATTTCTTGAGGTCAGTGTGTTTGCTGTAGAAGCACTGTATGGGCTTTTTAAATATTAGAAATCATGGTTTTCGAGAACAGAACATCTTTCCTCATCCAGTTAGTGTTTCTGAAACATCAAAAAATGTGTGATTTTGGAAGAGTCACTCTGAGACCATGCACAAGTCTGTGAAATGAAATGACCGTTCATTCTTGTCTTATACTATGCTTGACTGGTTTGCCTGGTTGGCCAGAGCAGTGTGCTCAGAGGGCTAGGTTTTAGTGTCACACATGACAGTGTGACCCCTCCCCGGCTCCTAGAACCCTGCCTTCCAAATGTGTAGCTCATAAGATAATGGTATGTATTTTCTGTACTCTCCTTTGTTATTCGTATTTGAACATTATGGACTAGGAGAGTTATTTGTGAATTTAGTCAAGTAGCACTTGGGACATTTTTTGAACAGTAAGTAAAAGTTTTAAAGTTTTGTAATGAAACATTTTATCTTGGTGCATTCTTTAGAATAGGGGCTCCCAACCCCCCAGAGAGAGAAACTGGGCAGCACAGCTGGTGAGCGGTGGGTGGACAGAGTACCATCTTCTGTCAGATGGGTGTGGTGGGCGGAGCTCATCTGCATTAGATTCTCATAGGAGTGCAGACCCTGTGGTAAACTGCCCGCACAAGGGATCAAGGTTGTGCACTCCTTATGAGAATCTAGTGCCTGATGACCTCTCCCACTTGGAAGACTTGTCTTCCATGAAACTGGTCCCTGATGCCAAAAAGGTTGGGGAACGCTGCTTTAGAAGTATAGAAGTAAATGTTTGCTGTATGAAAAACAGAATTGGGAATCATTGCTTGGGAAATATGTACCCAAAATATATTAATAGTTCAAATAAGTTAACCAGTCTATGATGTCAGCACATGCCTTCCTATGCCAGTCTGTCATGGTGTATTCACACTCTGTCATAGTACATTAATACTTTGAATAAACCTCTGCTGGAGCTTACCTTGGTGCTTCATTATTTATATTTCTCCTGCATTTGGCTGTGAACCTCTTAAGAACAAAGAATACCTAACAGGTCCTCAATAAATGTTTTCTAGTTGGGCACATTTTATGCCTCGCCCTACAGGTGCAGCCGTCTCCCTTCTTGATTCCAACGTCTCTTCCTCTACCAGGTCACTTCCACCAATACACTATAGCATCTTTTATCTTAAACAACTGCACCTGGCCCCACCCAGACACACAAGCTTCTCACAAGTCCACATCCCCTTCCAGGTGCCACCTTCTGTCCCTGTGTCCCTTTTTAGGTATCTCTAAGTAGAGCCTGTCCTTACTGTCCCTCTTCTTACCTGTGATCCCTCAACATCACAGTCCTCACTTCCTCTGCAGTCTGTCAGCACATCCTGTTGGCTTTCTCTCAGGAGAATGTGGGAAGTCCATATTCTGCCATATCGACTTCATTTGTACTACCTCTACTGGACCCCACACCGTCATCTCATGGGGAGGACACTCCTCACTGGTCTCTCTGCGTTTCTTATTGTCCCGCACGCAGCAGCCTGAGTGATCTTTTCAAAATACAGGCAGTGTGATGTCACTGCCCTCCTGCAAACCGCCCTCTTACATCTGGATGAAATCTAAGCGTGGTGCTGGCCTGCCAGCCTTATGTGTCAGTCTTGGCCTCTCTGTGTCCGTCATTCTCTGACTACTCTTTTGCTCATTGAGCTCCAGATGATCACGGGAAGGTCACAGAGTGCCATGGATGCTTGCAAGAGACAGTGTTTGGTTTCCTTTGTTTTTACAAATTGTAAAAGAATAAAAAGGGACGAGGTATTTGAATTTGGCTAAACTTAGGTCTCCCAAATGTAGTCCCCTCGTTCCCATTTGCCTGCAGACAGGAGCCCTGGGGTTGCCTGTCCATGTCGCTGTGCACTGTTTTTGAATCCTCACAATTTCTCCCTCCTTCCTGTGATTCATTTTGCCCAGAAGACCTTTTCTAATTTATCAGCCAGTGTAGAGACCCCTCAGCTACAGAATTTTCTAGTTTTCCCTTTAAAAGTAAACTCTTTTGCACATAGAAATGACCAAATACCGAAAAGACTGTGGACATTCTCAGAAGGCTGTGCGGTATTTCCCTAATTTGTATATCTCACCTCTACTCTAAGCAGAAGCTACTTAACAGTTTTGGTTAATAAAAACACATTTTTAAAGCTGGGCAAGGTAGCACTTGCCTGTAGTCCCACCTACTTAGGAGGATCCTTTGAGCCTAGCAGTTTGAGGCCAATCTTGGCAATGCAGTGAGACCCTGTCTCTAAAACAAAAACAAAAAAGCACATTATTTTATCTGGGAAGCTTTCTATAAAGCTAACTAAAAAAGGGATTATCTGTTAATTTGTCTGTTTTATAAACCAGATATCAAGCTTTGTCAAATGGGAGTGTACTTCAGAGAAATCTCATGGGCAGAGATCTCACGGAAAGAGCTGTTTGTCTTTTTAATTTAGTAAATATGTTTGATTATGTTAGATACATGAACATCTGTGGGCTGACCTACTATTTGGTATTCACCCCAAATTTTCCTTTATGGGGCAAAACTGTTAAGTGGGCCAAGTGCATGTGGAACGTCCCTCTCGGTGCGACCAGCCCAGGAATCAGCATGCCTTGTCCTTGCCTCTGCATCACTGGGGCTAAGCCTCGGCAGTGGCCTGGCTGCCTGATGTGTTTCTTCCTCTTCCTGCCCAGAGTCCCTGTTCTATACTGCTCTTACTCTTTCAAGTCTCTTCTTTTCTTTGGGTCCTGAAATTTAGCCTTGGCCTGCGTGGATGTGGCAGAGGCCTGGGGCCTGCATGTGAAGCCTGGGCTAAGGCGTGAGGGAAGACAGACCGCAGGAGCAAGTCAGACCAGAAATGGTGGAGAAATACAAGGCGGGGAGGGGGAGATCGGGGGTAGAGTGTCCCCCAAAAGGACAGGGAGCAGGGGAGAGTCTCCAAGATGGGCCCTCAGAGTGTGGGCTGCGTGAGTTTTGAGTGCTTGCTCGGGGCACCTGTGGGTGCTGCTTGCTCTTAAGAGCCTGCATGGTGTGGTGCGCAGGTGGGTGTGTGTGAGGGGGTCAGGACATGGGGCACACCAGAAAAAGTGATCGACAGGGTGTTTCCTGAGGTTTTGCTGTGCTCTTCTGCTGAGGAAGCACATTTCCATCTTAACAGGAACCTTTTGGAAGTACAGATTTGCCTTCAAGTTCAAGGTGGACATTGCAGGCATTTAGGCAGACCAGTGGGGGAGACCTTTTAAGGTGGGTGGCAATTTAGGCACCTTTACATCATGCTGTTGTAAGGAACCGTCCACTGGCTACAGGCTTCCGTCTCCAAATGTCTGTTAGGAGTGTGTATGGTGAACTACCTTGCATGTGTTTATAGTGTTCTTAATACTTTTCAGCTGTGCAGAGGACATTCTAAATATTTCTGTCTATGTGAAAGAATCACCAGTTACGAGAAGGCTCTTCAGTTCCCATACCCTCCCCCTCCTGATTTGTGTCCTGTTGGTTTCTGGTTTTAATTAGGACTAGTTCTTGGCAGGATTTTCTGCTGTGTTCTGGCTCTCTACAGAAGAGACTTCTTAATTTTCATTATTTGAAGTTGCATTAAGTTTGAAACCTTAGTTTGTCATTTTATGTAGGTAGCAGGAAAAGGAGAAGCATGAAGAGGATGATTCTTTTCTTAAAAGAAAAGTCATCCTCACTAAGAGTGGGCCTTTAAAGATATTATCAACTGAAAAAGAAGAGCAACAGCAAGAAACACTGTTAACAGAAGCAGCTTACTCAACAGCTTTACGGCTTTACTTATTTAGCAGCTGGACTGAGGTATAATCCACATGCCACAAAATTCACCCATTTAAAGTATACAATCAGTGGAATCTAGTGTCTTCACAGCATTATACAACCTTGACTACAGTTAATTTTAGAACCCTTTTATCACCCTAAAAATAAACCCTGCAGCAGTCACTCCCTGTTTCCCCCATTCCTACGCAACCTTTAATCTATGTTCTGTCTCTGTAGATAGATTGCCTATTCTGGAATTTCAAATTGATGAAATCACACAATATTTGGTCTTCTGTATGGCATCTTTCACTTTGCATAATGTTTCCAGGGTTGGTCCATGTTGTAGTATGGATCAGTAGTATATTCCTTTCTTATTGCCAAATAGTATTCCTCTGTTTGGATATACCACATTTTATTAGTTCATTCATCAACATTTGAGTTGTTTCTACATCTTGGCTATTATAAATGATGCTACTATGTGCAGATTCTAGTGTGAACTTACTTTTATTTCTCTTGGATATGAATCTGGAAGTGAAATTGAGCAGCTTTATTTTGAACTATTGTTTTCTAAATAAAGTATCTCTGCTTTTTCTCATCAGTAAATTCTACCTCTGAGTAATTACAGCCCAGCATAACTAAATAAGTTTGCTTCTCTTAATATGCCTAATTGTATACTATCCTTTAGTTATAAAAATCAAGTTTCAACCTGAGTTTTTAAGGTGTGGCTATATAAAATATGGAGAATGCCTCTCAATTATCAGAACATTGGTGCCTATGTTGACATTTTCAAAACCTAATAGTATATTAATTTAATTGTCTTAGTTATAGACTTCTAGCATGTTTTAGAGATTTAAAAACGTAGCAGCTAGTTTTGAGCACAAAAGAGTTGGCATCAGTTTAAATTCTAACTTTTAAAATTGGCTTAATGTTTTAATACTCTCTGAAGAAGAATTATAACAGCTACCAGTCAGATAAAGAAACCATTAGGTAGCTGGGCTCGGTGGCTCAGCCTGTAATCCCGTGCCTTTGGGAGGCTGAGGTGAGTGGATTGTCTGAGCCCGCAGGTTCGAGACCCGCCTGGGCAACTTGGTGAGACCTTATCTCTACAATAAATCAAAAATTAGCCGGGCGTGTTAGCGCGCACCTATAGTTCAGCTACGTGGAAGGCTGAGGTGGAAGGATCACCAGAGCCCAGCAGGTTGAGGCTTCGGTGGCCGAGAAACAGAGTGAGACTCCAACTCAAAAACAAACAAACAAACAAACAAAAACCCAAAAAAGAAACCATTAGGTTAAAAACAAAAGTGTTGATATGGGGTGGCAGAGTTTACTGATCTTCTAATTTAATTTATGACACTTGGAAGAGGACCTGTGCCCTCTATGAGGGCAGTGCAATAAGGATATGTTGTATTCTTAGTGACTCTTCTTGGGAGCGGATTACTGAGGGTCAGTCCTGGCAAGCATTTAACACATAGAAAGGCATCTAGTAAATGTTTCATCATTTTTTATTTCTTATCTCTTGCCTCGTTTTCCTTTCAAGCTTCTAGAATATTGCTAATGAGTTCTTGTATTTATGTCTGTCTGTCTGTCTGTCTGTCTGTCCAGGTCTCACTCTGGTACCCAGGCTGGAGTGCTGTGGCACGCTTATGGCCACTGTAGCCTCGACCTGCTGGGCTCAGGTGATCCTTCTGCCTCAGTCTTCCTAGTAGCCAGAACTGCATGCGTGCCCTACCACACCCATCTTTTTTTTTTTTAATGTATTGTAGAGACGAGGGTTCACCAAGTTGCCCAGGCTGGTCTTGAACCCTTGGGCTCAGGCAGTCCTCTCGCCTGGCCTCCCGAAGTGCTGGAATGACAGGCGTGAGCCACCACGCCTGACTTGCTAATGAGTGTTTTTGATGCCCCTTCTTTGGAAAGTGGATCTCCTTAAATAGAAACAGAAAACCTGCTTGCCAGGTCAGGACTGCATGCCATCACCTTGTCCTAGAAGACAGAGGGCAAGGTGGCCTCAGTCGTGTCCAGTTCTCTTGACTTTGTCTGTTGCTGTTGAGCAGTACCGAGCATGTCATTTTACTGAGAGTTTTTCCCCCTTTAGTTTCTTCTTTTGGAAAGCGCTTGTGTCCCTTAGACAGAATTCATAGCCAGAGGTTTTTCCTGGCGTGTACTTTTGAATACACATTTCTAGGAAGCATATTAAACATATTAAAACTTTCCATCATTCACATGGCGCTCATCATCAGCATGTCTTTTCCGTCAAATGCGCCTCTCCTCCTAACCTAGTGACCTCTTCTGTTCTGGTTGATGTCTTCTGAATAACTTTCTCTCGGATGACTTCCTTCTTGCATACAGTAGTTCAAACCCCCTCACCACACGGGTTGACTCCTTAAATATACCGATAGCCACCATGTCAGAGGGACGCACAGAGTCTGCATACATCACAGACCTTGTCTGCTTCTCAGAAATTCCCACTGAAAGGAAGTTTTATAGTCAGTATAATGTAGAAAATTGAATAAACATCTCTTGGCAAGATTACTCAGGAGAATAAGGATATTCACATGAGAATGGGTCTGGCAGTTGGAATAGAGGCTGCAGCTATTATTATCGAATACCATTCTTTAACAGCTCCTTTTGTGGTGCTAGGTTTGAGCTAGAGAATAAAAAGAATTAGACTGGTCAGCTGTTGGATTTGGAAAACCAAGTGTGGGGAAACTCAGTCTTGGCCACACTTTTCAGCATTTAAGATGCACGAGAAATGGACAGTGGACAAATGTTTAAACAAATTTGTTATTGTTCACGGTCATCCGTGGTGCCTCTTCCACTCAAACTTACAGAGACCTCTGGTGTCAAGATAGTGTCAGACTCTTGTCTTTGAGATTTGAGGTGGAAGAGAGGGAGAGGGATATATGGTTTATGGCTGAACGAAGAAGTGACTAAATAATAGATTTGTTCATTTTAATAAGCATTTGTCAGATGTCTCTGTGCCAGCACTGTATTATCTGCTGGTGACAGAAAGATGAATAAGGCGCTGTTCTTCCCCTAATGGAATGGGCACTCTAGTTGGAGAGCAGAATATGGTTTACCAAAAAAACAAAAACAGCTATATTTACACATATGTTGAGTCTTGGATTGCAGAATGCAGCCATGCCTTGAGAGCGCAGAGAAGAGATTGAGGCATGAAAAAGACAGAAAAACAGACCAGGCTAGGAACAGTATCAGTGGGGAGGCTGAGCTTGGAACAGAGAGATCTACCTCGAAGGCTAGACTATTCTGGCTTTGCTTACCAGGTAACTGGTTTCCGTTTTATTAAATAAGAATACATTAGTGGGATTGTATATGCAGTGGAGAGCTCGAAAACCTTTGCTATTTAATATCTTTGTCAGTGAATCTATTTTCCTCTGATTCTCCAGTCTGGTGGTCCCTCCAGTCTGGTGGTCCCCACCTTTGATGCCTGTTCTTCAGAGTTACTGACTCCATGGTGGGACAGATCACAAGCATCCCTCAACCAGAGCTGCCTTCCAGCTGCAGAGGCAACCAGCCCTGCATCTGAGGGCCTTCTTTTAACTGTTTTAAAAAGAAGGTGTGAGTTTATCTAGGTCTGTGGTCTTACTTTTCAGTCCTCTCTGTGATAATTCTGCCAATTCTGCTCACTACAGAAGGCATAGGCTATGCAGAATCTCAGTCTTAAAAAGGAAAATGTTGATGCCACATTACCAGAGGATGTTGTTATATGTGGCATCCACAATAATTGGGACATATGACATGTAATTATGACAGCTCTGAGCTGAGTTGAGAGACACTTCAGAATTTAATTAGCCAAAGGCAATAATAATAAGATACAAGATGTAGTCAGTATCCTTCAAATGGTAGAAATTGAGCTGCCTTCAAAAAAGGGAGGATTAAGAAAAAATACTGGCATATCAAGGCTGCACTGCAGAATAATCGCAGTTTAAAACTCTATGGAGATTTTAACATTATGATTGTTTTCAACTTATGCAATCTTTGACTCTCTGATTCCATTGTTAACTCTGGGAGAGCAAGGACTGTGTCTCTCTTGGTCATGCTGTGCCTGGCATTTGAGGTGGCACTCAGTAAAGCTTTTCGAATGGATGAAGGATGAAAGAAATGAACACAGTAATTCATCTAAATCAGGGCTTAAAAACTGGCCACACAGGTATGTTTTTTTTTATGTGTGTGTTGTTTTGTTTATTTTGTGTTTAGTTTACAGAAAAGATTGCAGCGCCAATATTTAAAATTGGATGGTTTACATAAAATTTTGTATTCTTCTGTTTATATGGAAAAACCAGATGTGGTAACACTGGACCGGTGTTCTCACTTGGCAACAGTCAGCTAGCAAAAAAGTAGCAGCTGTCTGCTTTAGGTGGAGACTGTCCTCCTCAGGCCCCGTTTTGTCCACGTTACTCAGTTCCCAAACCTGTGGACTCTGGTCATCTGAGTTTGGAATCTGGAAGTTGTTAATTTTTTACCTTTGAAACTGAATCTTGTGCTCATGCATATCATGTTTTAAGTATAGCAAAATGTTTCCGATTTTTTTCAGACATGTACATTGTGTATCAAACTGATAAAGTGTTTTTAAGTCTTTTTATTTTCCACTTGCCCGGTGATTTATAAAATGAATTAGGCTGGGCTAAGGTTAATATGCCTTTGTAGAAGGGTTTCAGTCTTACCTCTTACATGACTCATTTTTTGGGGGGGATGGGAGGCTCTTGTTTTCAGTGAACAGTATTTGAGCTCAATAAGTGCCACCTGGAGCACTTACCAATGTGTAGAAAGAGCAAAAGAAATAGCCAGGTTCCGTGGTTTTATTGTTTACAGTCTAGTTAGGGGAGACTGAACACAAATGCAAGGTAAAAGTAGCCCAAGGACTGAGATTTGTCATCTTTACTGTCTCCAAGAATTGAGTCTTTAGGTATTTATTGAAATGGAGTTTTTAAAAAATAAACCTTTCCTGGTATTATCTAGAAGAGGCATTTTTATTTAAAATTCTGTATTAACTTTTTTTTGAGTAAGATTAAATAAGATACATTTCCTACCTCTGATTTCTTTTTGTTTGTTTTGCAGCACCCTCATCTTTATTTGGGAAGGGGAGAGGTTGTGGCTGCCTGCCCCCTACCCTGCTTGTTTCAGCTAAGCTTGCTTCCTGTATCCCCCCTTTCGTAGCCGAGGGGGGCGGAGAGGATGAGGTGGGTGGGAATAGAACTGGGTGAGACTGGAGTTGGCAGAGTGGGGTGAGCGGGATGGGAGGCTGTGGGTCAGGAAGGGGAGCAGCGAGGGTTGTGTTTGCCTGTGGTGCCAAGACGGGAGGCCGTGGCTGAATGGATTAGTGCTGAGGGGTTTACATTTCTTGAGGTTTTGCTCCCACAGGACCTGGTTCCCCCCCCCCCCACCGGCCTCCCGGCCTTGACTGTGTTATAAGCAAGTATCCAGGCTGCAGGGAGGGAGGAGGGGGACATCAAGCCAGGGTGGCACCCCTCTTTCCCTGCAGCCAGTGACAACTTAAACATTACCTGCTTCAGTCAATCCTGGCTGTGCTGTGTCCCGTGCTAGTTGTTTCCTGCCTCCCATGCCTGGGTCTTCCCTCTGTCCCTCCCTCACGCCCACTCTCCCCAGCCCAGCCACCTGCCTGCTAATCTGTCTTCTTGCTGACCCCGTCCTGATGGGTGTCCCCATTCTGGTGGGCGTCCCTGTCATGCTGGGTCTTGTCTTCCTTGGAGAGGTGGGCCTGGGAGCTCAGTGCTTGCAGTGACAGCAGGCCGGTGCCCACATTGATCTCTGGCAGCGACAGGGGCTGCAGCCCTACGGGCAGCTGGGCCAGGGGCAGGGTCAGCGCCTGTAGCTGGGACAGCTGGTGGGCTTGAAGCTTCTACCGATGGAGTTCAGCTTGGAGAGGTGACCTGCTGGGCCCTCTCAATAGCTCCCGAAACCTGCAGCTGGTGCTCCAGGGAGAGCTAGGGCAGGACTTGGGTGCAAATCCCGTTTAGCCTCTTGATGATCTCCATCTGCTTGTGCATCTCCATGTTCAAACTGTAGGGCATCTTGTGGTCTGTCACATAGTGAGGCTGCATCTCTGACTTCTCACTGACCAGCTTATCCCACTTGAGTTTCAGACTATGGTACTTAGCCTGCAGCAGCTGGAACTCATCTTTGATGCATGTGATCACAGGAGTCTAAGGTGATGACTTTGAATTGCTGGGTAGGTGTGAGGAGCTTGAATGCCTGCCTGCTTTGTGGAAATATCATGCCGGTCACCGCAAGGGGAGTGGGCTCCACTGTTTTGAAAAATGCATATTTGTCATGTTGAATGTGATGTGATAGCTATCAATGTATCTTATAGTAGAGGAAAAAATAACAGAAAGAAGAGATGAGACACTTGTGCATCCAGAATGTGTTTGCACATAATTGTTTTTATGTGGGCAGACTTTCTTCTTTTTTAGCCCAAATGATTGATTTAAACATATGACTATATAAAATACATACATTACACGCCAAACATGACAGTGGTGAGCAAGCGACATAAAATTAGTAACATTAATCTTCAATACAGCTACTGAATCTCATTCTTTTTCTCTCTCTCCTACATTTCCAAGTGCAAAAATAAACAGCCTGCCAGGAGCCAGTTGCTAAGTGCCACAGTTTGTTATCTAGGTGATCTTGGGTTTAGCTGCCCAGGATTGTATTAGGCCCCTCATTTAAATTGGCATTGGCCAGAAGTAGGCGCCTCTTAGTAATCTTCTGGTCAGCTCTAGTGTTACAGTAACTTGACGCTAGATGTGGTGGGTCCCCAGAAGGAACACTTCCCGTGCTGCTTGAGTGTTCACGCCTACGTTGGTCCTGCTTCTCAGCTCCCGCCTTCTTCCTTAACAGGTGACCATCAGATCACTCATCTGCTTAGAGGGAATGTGTTTTATGGGTCGCAGGTAATTGGAACACCTTTCTCTTGGCCCTTCTGGGTCGGCTCTTTGCTGCCCATTCCTTGCTCCTTGGAGTATAGGAGGTATGCATTTGAATAGAATGGACAGTCTGTATTTAGCAGATTACCGTGTCAGGGCCTCTGCTTTGCAAATAATTGGCCAGTTAAGTGGAGACAGCAAAGATACAGAGATAATTGTGCTCTAGTTTTGGGTGCAGGTGTGTTTTCATTTATATTAGTAAAGCTGTCATTAAGGTCTTAGTGTTTAAAAAAAATGGAACTCTTGTGGCCAAACCTTAGATTTGAAGGAAAATGGTCTTGTGCTGTTGTCTAATTATGTTGGATGACTTTTAATTTTTAGGAGGAGTCATTAAAATGTTCTTGTGTTTTCTAAGTAGCAGTTTCAGCAATTAAGCATTGAGCATGCTCAATGTATCTTTGGTTTTTACATTGGAGTGCTGAGTTGGCATTCTAGTTGATGGGAAAAAGTATGACATAGAAGAAGCATGCGCTTTGGTTAATGATGTTGTTTGGTAGCTAAGTTGGCCAGAGCAGTGCAGCTAATTTTTCTGATTTCATGATTTTAATTTTTGTTTTGTATTGTTGGAATGGCTCTATTTAGGACCTAGTGAAGCTCTTGTCACCTTTGCAAAAAGGTCACACGAAAAGCATCCTTTTAGAATGGTTATGTCTTTATAATTTATTTGGTGGCTATAGTCATGAGAAAATAAAACTATAATACAAACTGCTAATATAATATAAACTACAAAGGAATGGCATCCATATTTCTCTTGTAGGGTTGTGATGGGAAATTGGACATTAGGTTTATAAACAATCTGTTTGTGGATAGTTACCACAAACTCTGGATTTGAAGGACCAAGAGAATCAGTTGAAAGCAGAGGGCATTAGCGGACATTATCCTTTAATAGTGGTATTCTCATCCAGTTTACTTCTTGGTCTGTGTTCTCTCTCTCTCTCTCTTTTTTTAATAGTTAAGAGTCTCGCTCTGTTGCCCAGGCTGGAGTACAGTGGGACGCTGCTGCTCACAGCCACCTCAGCCTTGACCTGCTGGGCTCAGGTGATCCTTTCGCCCCAGCCTTCCAATTAGCAGGAACTACAGGCGCATGCCAGCACGCCTGGCTAATTTTTTGATTTATTGTAGAGACGAGGTCTCGCCAAGTTGCCCAGGCTGGTCTCGAACCCCCGAGCTTAGGCAATCCTCTCACCTTGGCCTCCCAAAGTGCTGAGCCACCATGCCCATCCTGTTTTTTCATTTTTTAAAGTGGTTTTCTTGGGGTCAGGCCCTAAGAATTCTCCCTCTCTTTGTTGAATACCTCTGTACACAGTGCTACTTGAAGCAGCCTTGGAAGTTTCAAGAGCCACTGTGATAAGATTTAAAGATAGGTGCTACCCCAGGTGTGAGGGCCTTCTTTGGAGGGGGCACATGGCCCATTTTCTGACAATTATTCTAAAACCTATGAGGAAATGAAGGACAAAAGATTCTGCAGGGTTGACTTTTCCAGAGATTTCAATGCCTTAACAGTGTAAAAGGTATATCAGAGGTTTGAGTTTTGACATTGAAAGCATGCCAGGTGTTTGACTAACTTTTTGGCATTTTTACCTCAAACTTAGATGTTATTAATACTTTTTAAGCTTGCTGATCACCAGATACTTTTAGTCTCAACTTTACCCTCAACTTGTAATTGAGTGGTTATTTGTGGACAATCAGTTAAAATTGTTGGAGGGAAAGAATGGCTTTGAGTTGATACTTGGATTTCTTTGTTCCTTCTGTGCTGGAAGGAAGGAATAGTGATGGTTTGAGGACTTACCAGGTACTGGGACTGGTGCTAAGCTCTCACATACATCATCTCATGCCGTGATCATAGACCCTGTATGGTGATCATGTTTACAGACAAAACCTAAGGTGAGAAAGGTTAAGTACTTGCAGCTGGCAAGCCACAGTGCTGGGATTTAAATCTGCTCATCTTTTGCTCCAGAACACGGGTCCTGTCTCCTGGACAGGTTTGGAACTTCCTGAGTTGGGCCATCTCCCTTACCTTGTTGAGGTCAGCATTTGGGGAGAAGCCTGGGCCTAGATTTTTCCACAGCAGTAAATTGTGAAGTTTACCAAGACCAGGCCTCTCCATTGTCTTGTCTAATATTCACATTGACTCCAGAGGTGGGAGCGCTTCTGACTAAGCAGCAGTGGTGAAGTCAAAGACCTGGAGGCCAGGCTCTGTGCCCACCGGTGGCATCTCCTTCTTTTCCTTGGGGAATGGTTTTCTCCTTGAGATTGCCAGTAGGGATCAGCAGCACCCTGGGCGGGGGGTCCCCTGGGGGACACAACTGCTGAGAGGTGTTGGTGGCCGGAGAAGGGTCACAGGGGTTGCTACCCGTGGATGTCTCGCCCTGGGCGTTAGCGAGGGCCAGCGTCTTCCTCCAACCCATCCTTCATTTCCATTCACACGTTTTATCACTGTATAGGCAGTTTATGAGACTTAAGAAATCTAAAAACTTGTAGGGCTTGAACCTGTTAGGCAGTTTGTTTTTCATGCTGAATCTACAGTAATTCCTTTTAAGTAATGCCAGAATAAAAGAAACAAAGTTTGTCCTTCAAAAAGAAAGAAAACAGCTGCTTTGCTACACAGGTGTTTCTTAAATCTCCCACTTCTACTTCTCCTGTTCTCCAAGGCGAATACAGAGTTAAGCGTCATGTAGTGTTTTTACTGTGAATAGTGGTATCGCACCTACTTGCTAGTGAGCTCCTCATTTTCTTTGCTTTAGATTGATGAAGGACTGCTTGGACTTTGACTCTCCTCAGGATGTTAATTACATGTTTCAAAGTCATGTGTTTTGTTAAAAAACACTTGTATATGGCCTTGGAAAGAGAACTGGGGGCAGGGAGTTGCTTCAGGGTGCAGAATATTGTTTTGGAGGCCTTGGGAAATGAATCCTAAGAGCTAGTTCACTTACCACCAAGACATATTTAGTCAGTGTATATAAACAAAAGAAGTCACAGTGTGCCTGGACATTATTTATCCCAGATGAAGTTTAAACTTGGCTCGTTATGCTGTGCTGATGTCATGGTGCATAAACTGGCCTCGAACGAGACGTGCGTGGAATCGGCTGTGTGCTCTGTGTGTGAGGGCGTGAGGAGGAGGGCCGGGCTGGCTGGAAAATCTTGGTCACATTTTTCCTTTGCTCTCTGTAGAGATGAGTGTCAGTCCTGCATTTGGACTTGGTGCAAAATGAGTAAAGAATTGGAATAATCTGTTCATTTGTACAAGTCGGCATGCATATGTCCTCAAGGATGCGGTTCTTCCAGGACTGAAAGCCTAAGTGTGCCTGGCTTTTCGACAGTTTTTTAACTAAACTCCAGTACTCTCAAATCTAGAAAGGAAAATCTTTATTGCATTACATCTTTAAAGATTATTTCTAAGCTGTTAGCCTTGAAGTTTTAAATCTGGACAGTTTCTTTAAACTTTATAATGGTCTTAAGTATCTGGCTGTATATTTTTTTTCCTGGGTTGTGTAGCGGACAACCTCTCAAATTAGGAGCTTAAACGTGCATGAAAAGGCAAATGTCTGATGCTCCTTAGAGAATCTGGTCGAGTTTAAATCTTGCTGTGTGCTTTGAGATGGCAGCTTATGGGTCAGAAAGCTGAGTCAGAGAAGGTGCTCTTCTGGACTTCTGAGTACTTAACAGGAAATTTCCACACACTGTGGTATTACTTCAGTACTTCTCATTGCTGACTTTTGCTATGAGAGTCTTAATTAAATGCATTTTCAAGTAATTCAAACCATTTTGTAGATGTAAAGGGCTTAGATTTTAGAACTTCTGTGAATGGATTCCAAAGTCACTCTTGTTGCCAGGATCCACGGAAGCCGAACAGACACTGGAATGTGAATGAGTTGGGAAGCGAGCCTTTAAGGAGAGCCAACATGTTTTCCAAACAGAAAATCTGGCCAGAGGTGAGAATTGTCTGGTTTTGGTTTTATTGAGAACATGAAAGACAGCATATTTGGTAACATTTTTTTCTTGAGACACAGTAATTTTACTTCACTGACAGACTTGTCTCTGGTAGGAATTTGAAGAAGACAATTATTAGGGAGTGTTATTTATTGAGCTCATATTATGTGTAGGGCCTTGTACTAAGGGCTTCACTTGGGTTGGTCTATCTCCATAGGAGATAGGGTTTTTTTCCTTTTTTGCAGGTGAGGAAGTAAGGGGTTAGGAAGGTTCAGTGACCTGTCGGGCAGAGTTGAGATTGAACTTCGATCTCTCTGACTTGATCTTCCCACTGTGTATCTTGGGCTTCCTAGTTGATCTTTAAACTTTTAGCTCAAAGATGAATCGAAACTAAAAGTGATAAACAGAGAGTGACTTTACTTAATATTTACATACCTGTAATGTACTCAGAAACCATCCCTGACCTGTGCTCTGTTGAAATTTGAAGTCCTTAAGGTTTTTTTTTGAATTTAAGGATTGAGTTATAGGTTATCCTGTTGTTTTTATCTGCAATTTGGAGTCAAAATAAGTTAAAAAAAAATACTTTTTGTGCATGTATGATATGATAAAAGGCAAATTATAATGCCAAGATATAAAAAGTAAATTAACTAGTTTGAAATGGAATTATTTAGGAATGAATCAAAGTAGATGTTTTGAGGATATGAGTAACTTTGGATCCTGATACTAAGTAGTGCAATATTTCTCTTTAGGCTTAGAATTACATTTGTTTTTCCAATAATCCTACTAGTATTCCTTTGCTTTTGGTCATCAAACCAGTGAAAAATGTGGTAGGTAGACAAACTTAATCCCCTGGGGCTACTTGGCAAGTTGACTATAAGTAAAGGCAAGGAATGTCAGGTTGGTTGCTGAATGCTAAACCCAAAAGGGTTTAGCTTTTTAGAGCAGAAGACAAACCAAAGAGAAGAAAGAAGGGTCAGAAACATTCTATAAGGAGAAGAGGGCATAAGAGAGATGGACACATGTCAGTGGTAGCAGTGGAAGAAATGAAAATGGCGGAAACATAGTTAGAAAACAGAACTAAAAAACAAATGTGGTACATGTACACAATGGAATATTATGCAGCCATAAAGACGGACAAACATGGACTTCGCAGCAACTTGGGTAGATATTGAGTCTATCATACTTAATGGTTTGTCATAGAAACAAAGAACAGAGTTCCTTATGTTCTTATTCATAAGCGGACCTTGAACAATTATCATAATACCCTAAGAAAGGAATTGGCAGTAGTGGAAACTGCCAGGGAGGGAGGGGCATACCTCGTCAACAAGGGTGCCTGCATTATGAACATTTGTATACCTAACCCTGAATTGTACCCCACATGTTTAAAATAAGGAAAAAAAAATACAGAAAACAGAACTAGGTTGTCAAGAAAAAGGAAAACAAGTAGTTAGGGTTTGGAGAACCATGCATAGTACTCTACCTTCTTACTCTCAGAAATCACAGTTTTGGTAGAGTGGTTAGCAGAACCGGACACCACGTTTAAAGGTTAAACCATTAGTTACTTTTGAAAACTACCACGCAGAGCAACACAGTGCCTGCATCGTGTCACAGATGCACGTTTCATTTACATCTAGCCTGGTCTCCATGTGTCTAAGGGCTCCCCGCTCAGTTTGAGGTTCTCACTGCCGCCAGAGTTGTCGACCAATGTTGCTTTCTTGCTGGAAAGTTCTTCTGCTCACAGGATAAAGGCCAGACCATTAAGTGAAGTGGTCAAGGCCCCTTCTGGCCTGCCTCACCTTTATCTCTGCCAGCTCACCTTTGCCCTTTGTCACACGCATACCCCGTTATGGCCATGCAGGAATTCTGGCTGCTTCTTCAATACACCATGCCACGGAGGCCTCCATGGGCTTCCGCTTGTGGTTTCCTACCCTCCCCTTTACATCTCACTCCCAACTGCAGCTTTCCTTCTTCAGTTTCCATAGCACTTAGTAGCAGATAATCATATGTTATTACAGTTCATTGTTTTTTCTCTACTCGACACCGACACATAAGATGGGTACGATTTCAACTCTCTCATCATAGAATCATCAGTGCTTAGTAAAGTGTCTGGCACATAATAACTACTCAGCAAATGTTTGTTGGATTGAATAGTTAAGGTTTCAACAATTGCATTAAATGTATATTTTTTTTAGTACATAGAATCGCACATTCTTGCCCCAGCTGGAGTGCATTGTTGTGTAATGCAGTCTCAAACTCCTTGGCTTAAGTGATCTTTCTGACTAGCTGGGACTACAGCTGTGAGCCACCATGCCTAGATTATTTTATTTACTTTAATTATTTTTTTTGTAGCAGTGAGATCCTCCTGTGTTGCCCAGGCTGGTCTTGAATTCCTGGCCTCAAACAATCCTCCCACCTCAGCCTCCCAAACTGCACTGTGTCTGGCCAGCAATTGCACTAAGTATTGATTTTAGGAAAGGTAATGTAGTCAGTGTAAAGTCAAACCTGAATAAACAGTAATAATACGTATTGGTGATGGGGAGTCATCTCTCCTCCCTCACTTCCTTCTAAAACTCTGGAATATTACATATTTGTATTCAATTCTGATTTTATGTTCATGGGCACAGAATGTCAGGCAATAGTAGTGTGAACTTCAAGCAATTAAGAAAATATAGTAATATGGAAAAATCAACTCTAGAATATTTGATGACACAGCAGTGGGAACTGATTTTCTGTCAGTTAGAATTAAAACATTCCTCATGGCCACATTATTTCTTTGATTATATCTTAGGGGGAAAAACATTGTTAAGACTTTGAGATGGTTTTAAAAAGTATCAGGATAGCCCAGGCCCGGTGGTTCAACCTGTAATCCCAGCACTTTGGGAGGCCTAGGTGAGTGAATTGCCTGAGCCCGCAGTTCGAGACCAGCCCTGGCAGCTTGGCAAGACCTCGTCTCTACAGTAAATCAAAAAATTAGCCGGTGTGGTGGCATGCGCCTGTAGTTCCAGCTACTTGGAAGGCTGAGGCGGAAGGATCACTGGAGCCCAGCAGGTTGAGGCTGCAGTAGCTGTGAGCATGCCACTGCACTCCCACCTGGGTGACAAGTAAGACTCCAACTCAAAAAAAGAAGTAGTATCAGGATATTGGGAATGTAGGCAACTAAATGTGTTTCATTACCGGCCTTGAGATTTCAGCCTTAAAGAGCTGTTATTTACATTATTTTCATAGTTCATAAGAGATGTGTGACATTAATTAGTACGTCAGTGGAGATCAAAACCAGACATGAGGTATAGCTGGCTCTGAGCGAGACACTCTAGATGCAATAAGCAAAGCACATTCAAGGTAGGACTATGAGATTGAAGGCACGGGGCTGCTGATTCCCTGTTAGTGTGGCCAGAACTTGGCCTGGGGATACAGGTATGTGTCTGGGACTGAGGGGTGGAAGGTGTTGGACCTCACCCAGTTGACATTTTTAACAAGCATTTGCCCTGAAATGGTGATGGCAGGAACTACATTTTGTTCTCAGTGAACATAATTTCCAACTAAAGGAAGATGAGTTATACTTTTGGTACTTGACTACTCTCTGAAAAATATACTTAATAAAATGAAAAGAAAATGCTTTAAATAGACTGGATGGTGCGCCAGATTATAGGGTGTTTGGTAGCTATCACTGTTAGCTGCAGAATAATTATGATAAAGCTTGCATGGAATTTTCCTCTCTTATATTCTGGTTTTCATCTTGAAAGTCCTGTAGCTGAAACTTTAGATTCAGGTGTTTGCGGGTCTCTTAAAAGAGACGTTTAACCTAGTTTGGGGCATTTATATTACTTTATGCATTTTTTTTCCATTTAAGTTAATAAATGCTATATTTGTAGTCTTAGCAAACAGCCGCTCTTTTTGAAATAGAATCTGTCATTATTCAAGGCAGTGCACAATTAGAGGGAGTAGAAACATATTGCTTCTTACAAGCTACCATCAAGTATTCTTTGTAACTTACCACTATCTATAAATGTTTTATTTTGTTTAAACCAATACCCCCCACCCCCCCACCTCCCTCTCCTCACCTCATGGAAGTTCTGTTTGTTAGTCCCAGGTAGGCAGAACTTTATGTTGCCTGAGATTCTCTCCCCAATGCCTAGAGAATACTTGACTGATCTGGGCTTTCATTTTATGAAACACAATTACCGAACTCTCTGTATGTATTTATTTTCTGTAGGCATACAATTCTGATTTCACTACAGAAAAGTGTCCCCATTCATTTTTTGATTTCTCTTAATTTGGTTACTTATGAACCATTTCAGGCATTTTGATGACAGATGACTTTGAGCATAGGAGCTTATAATGCAGTCTTCCTAGAAGTCATCTATTATTTTTCTTATACTTCTGTTGGGCTTTGAGAAGTGGCATCTATAGTGATTATGATAATGGAGTGATTAGCTCATTGGGAATTTTATGAGAATAAACTTGCCCATATAAAAACAACTGTTTGTTGTTAATTAAGGAATTCCTCACCATGTAATTGCAACACCCTGATTGGGACAGGACTAGACTCTGTTTCAGGAAGTGAGCACAGATTTCCTAGAGGAGAGCTCCTCCCCTGCCTTTGGGGATGCACCTTTGACCCAGTTAGCTGTATTCTCGCAGTTGCGCAGTTTTGTGAAGTATCTTCGTAGAGAATTGACTTTGTGAAACCTATGCCGGTTAGGGGGAGGTGGTGTTGCAGAACAGAAGAACATGCATTTTGCTCAGACAGGGCTGGGTTCCAGGGCTAGCACCATCACTTGGTAGTTCTGTGCCTTTGGACAAGCTGCTTGTCTTCTTTAAGCCTCAGTTTACCCTTTTGTAAATCTGCTTAATAATACCTGCCTGGCAGACTGTAGGAGTTCAGGGAGTAGTAGCTACTTTTATAATCATTTTTTAATCACCCGGAAAAAGAAGTTGATGAAGCAACCCATGTCATACTTAATTATAATTTGCATGTGTGGAATGGTCATCTAGTGGTTATGGTAATAGAGTGATTCGCTTTTGTTCAAAAGTTTTTGTTAAAAAGCTTCAGTTCTTTGAGGAAATCGGAATATTAAAACTTTAGCAGCATTGACGTGTTCTTACACCTTATTTAAACAGAAAGAGCCTTAAAGACCAGAAAGAAACAAAATAAGGCCACTTATCCTGCTGGGTGTGTTGAGCGAGGAGGAGCTGCACCCACCATGCCCTTGTACCTTGACTCTTCAGTGTTTAAGTCCTCCTGGAGGCTTCCTGGGCTTGTGTGTACTTTCCTGCTAGTTTTGGATTTAGGCTTCTGGTAGGACAGGTGAGCAGGATGAGGCAGTCATTACCTTGGCATCGTCTTCTAGCACCTTCTAGCTCCTTTCCAGTTCACCTGCTTCCCTTTTTAACCCGAGGACATTTGCTTTGCATTAATACCACAGAGATAATGCTTGGTCGTTTGCAGCCATCACTTCCCTCTTCCTGATGTGGATTGGAAAACAAATAGTGGTTACTTTTCAGCTTTGTCAGAGCCAGCTGTGGTCTGTGGCACAGAGGCCAGGCCAAGGAGAGCTTGGTCCTGGGTGTTTTGGGGGGTAGCTTGGAGTTTGGGAATCTGGGGAAGTGTGTGTATGTATATAGGGGTGACCAGCAAATGGCAGCACCAGGATAGGTGCTCCTGCTCCTCGGAGTCAGAGGTCACTTCTGAAAATTTAGATTTTGCTGGATAGTGTTCTTGCTGGCATGGAACTCTTTCGTAGCTTTTAGGTTGCATTGTTTCCCCCCAAAGATACTTGCTGGATAATCATAAATGTTGGCTCCAGGAGAGACATGTTCATTTTTACATGAAAACAATTAAGAATAAGACAAGCTTCACAAAGTGTGGCTGCAAAAGCGCCAGGAGTTAAACAGAATCTCTTTCCATCAAGGGTTATATCTCAGTTGTCTGGGTACTGGATTTAACTTTTAAGAATGCTGCAGCTGGGCTCAGTGGCTCGGCCTGTAATCCAAGCACTCTGGGAGGCCAAGGCGAATAGATTGCCGGAGCCCGTGGGTTCGAGACCCACTTGGGCAACATGGCGAGACCTCATCTCTACAATAAATAAAAAAAAATTAGCTGGACGTGGTAGTGCGCACCTGTAGTTCTGGCTACTTGGAAGGCTGAGGCGGAAGGATTGCTGGAGCCCAGCAGGTTGAGGCTGCGGTGGCCAGGAGCGTGCCACTGCACTCCAGTCTGGGCGATAGAGTGAGACTCCAAATCAAAAAAAAAAATAAGTAAAAAGAATGCTGCAAATGCAGGACTTTGTCTTTGGTCAGTCAGTACTGTTCTTCCAACGGAAGCTTTTGATGGATTGATACATTGCAGTGGTTGCTTTGTTAAGTGGCTGGTGCTTTTTTTTTTTTTTTTTTACTTGAGGCATAAACAGAATTTGCCTCCAGGAATAGTCTCAGATACTGTTGCTGCCTGGTTAAAAGCCACCCAAAATTTAGATTGCTGAAGTAGCTTTCCTTTTCCTATATTAATAAATAAAAGAGATTTTATTTATTCAGAGATTTAGATTTATACCTGTAAGGAGAGATGTCCCACCTTGTTTCAGTTCTCCCATTGAGTAAAGCATTCCCAGGATGCTGTTGGTCAGTTGTATTAGCTTTAACTCTCGTAATTAGTGTTTCTTGAGATGCTGGAAGAGTGGTCACTTATTTTTCGTTAAGCCTTGGTTAATTGCCTTCTGTTTATTTTGGGCTCTTTGTTCATGTCGCACTAGAGGTTTTGAAACAGACCTCATGAAGCTGTAGTAGGCTAATGTATGCTCCTGTGATTTGATCAGCTTGGTTTTTTTCTTCTCGTGACAAGACTCAGAATGCAGCATGAGTTGCTTTAATGCTGACTTTGGAAGAGCAGGAAATGCTTAGTGAGTGGACAAAAAATGATGAGATTTGGACAGCAATGTTATGTTTCACGTTTTATATTAAAGAGAATGTGTAGCAGTTGTGTCTGCTTTGTGGCTAGAGAGAGGGGGACAAGGAGGGAGGGATGGTGGGGGTGAGAGAGACACAAACTGACTGACACATCCGATACAAAAGGTTAAGTGCCACAAGTCTGCCAGGACATGACTCATGTTCCTCAGGGCTCCGTGATGCAAGGCTTGCTGTGGCTGGCTCATTCATGTCTGCTGTCAGTGCCTGTCATTGGGCTGGTGTGTGTCAAGACTTTATTTTTATCTCTGCTTTATTGACAGTGAAAATAGCAAGGTGGTCAGCCTCCCTCAGTATTGTAATAAAATGCTTTCTTTTAAAATATGTCCATGCAAAGATGAATATGGCATGTTCAAATAATGACTTTTGCTCTTACTAAGAAAAATCGGCATTGAGACACGGGATTTGCCAGGTTTCTGAGGTAACTTGGTAGATTATAATCTGGTTGCCATAGCAACTCAGCCACACTGAAAATTACGTGAACTAAACATTTGAAGGGAGGACGCTTAAAAGCCCTTCACCTATCATCTTTCTCCCTGAAGAAGTGGGGTGGGGGTCAGGCATGAAACTCAGAAAGCCGAGGTGGGAGGCTAAGTAGACTTTGGAGGCTGCAGACCTCCAGGCTGTTCTTTGAACTGTGGCCTGGTGTCCGTGACCAAGAAGGAACTGTTACAGACACTTTTCATGCAGCGTGATAAGCAGATAATGTGACAATCTGGTACACACCCCAGTTCAGAAGTCCTTTTTCTTGCCTAGGACTTTCCATAATACTGGCGAGTTGTAATTTCAGAACCAGTATTCAGGACACATTGTCTGACAGTTATGAGTGTGGTAGAAGAGAGTATATGAATTTGGGATTGTCAACAATCTGGGACGTAGAGTCTTTGATGTCCATTGGTTCCCCCCCTCCCAACTAATTAATTCCACGGGCATGTATTACAGTCTTATCCCAAGGGTTTAAACACAAAGCAGATGGTTTCTGCTCTATTACAGCGATGCTAGAATTGGTCTGAGGGCTTTTAAAAAAAGTCGTGGGTACTTTTCTTCATTGAAGTGTTGTTTTATTCCATTGCAGTTGAGTTATGCTATATACTTATGTTAAAATGAAGTTAATTCAAAGGATTTTCATGTTAAAGAAATGATTTTAAAAGCTCCGTTTCAAGAAAGCAATCAAAATATTTTAATCAGTCTAGAGATCAGAAGGGATTTCCTTTCGAGTTCCTAAAGTGGTGGAGTGTATTTACATTGGTGAGAATTGAATACTGAAGACTGAAAGATTATTGACACAGCTATTGTACAGGAAAAATAAATTGCCTTGAAATAACTGTTATAATTCAAGATAATGAGAAGCACCAGGGATGAAGCTTAGACAGCTTTTCCCTGAATGATCTTGTTTTCTTCCAGTTAGCATATTTTCTAATTTAAAAAATTTTTGTATTCCAGCAGTGTCTCCTGTGGTGAATTATTTGAAGCAGCAAAATATGTGGATATAGAAGGTTTAGTTTTGAAAGATGAAGTGACTTTGATGTCAATAAATAGTTTTACAAAACAGACATTATGGTATATACAGTGAATAAAGTTGACTCTCAAATGCATCTTATTAAAGGCTAATTTCTAAGTTAAAACAATTGTTTGCAAGTGTTTTCCTTATGTTTTTCACTTTCATCCATTCGGTAAAAGTAGTGAGGACTAACTCTATGCTAGGCGTGGGTCTCGACAGTGAGATCTGGTCCTTATTGTGCCTGGGTTAAAGAAGGGAGACAGGCACTAGAATCATTACTTAATGAATTGCAGTTGTAAATTCTAGAAGCACAGCAGCATTTGTGTTTGTTTTAGAGCGTGTAGTGGGGGACCTGACCTGTCCCGGGAGTCAGATGCCACATCCTCAGCAGTGAAAGATGAGTAGACATCAGCTGGCTGAAGGCGAAAGGTGGGCAGTGGGCAGAGGTAGCTGAGTGCGGGGAGAGCGTTCTAGCCAGAGTGAACAATGCTGAAAGTTTCAAGCAGGAAGGAACAGGACTGTTCCCGAGGGTGAATCCTTCAATTCTAGAATTCATGAGGCCTATTTTAAGTGTTAAGTTTGCACATGGTGGGTTTATCTGTAGGTTTTTTGGGTTGGATTATGTCCTTTAACTTGCATTTAGGCATAAGCGAATAATTTTTTCTTTTTGCTATTCTTCGGTTAGAACCAAAACTATGAGGCTCTTGAAATGACATGCTTTGCTATTTCCACTCATGGTTGAGTGTTTTGGAAGTT
Source organism: Carlito syrichta (assembly GCF_000164805.1). Lineage (NCBI taxonomy): Eukaryota > Metazoa > Chordata > Mammalia > Primates > Tarsiidae > Carlito > Carlito syrichta. The sequence goes on from NW_007246004.1 coordinate 316,095, forward strand.
GTCTACTAAAATTAAATGTTTGTGTTCCTACAACTAAAACATTGACTTCAAACATTTGAGGGTTTGGTGGAACCTATTTATATTATTCATTTATTTAATTTCATTTACTAGCCGGGCTCGGTGGCTCAGCCTGTAATCCCGCGCCTTTGGGAGGCTGAGGTGAGTGAATTGCCTGAGCTCGCGGGTTCGAGACCTGCCTGGGCAGCGAGACCTCATCTCTACAATAAATCAAAAAATCAACCGGGCGTGGTAGCGCATGCCTGTAATTCCGGCTACTCGGAAGGCTGAGGCGGAAGGATCGCAGAAGCCCAGCAGGCGAGGCTGCGGTGGCCGGAAGCGGCCACTGCACTCCAGTCTGGGCGACAGAGTGAGACTCCAACTCCAAAAAAAAAAAAAATTTTCATTTACTTAATACTTTTTAACTATTGTTTTAAGATCCTACATGCAGATACTTCTTTTTACAGATTTTTTTCTTATAAATTGCCCTCTTTTGTCACAGAGTCGAATGATTTAACTCAGGTCAGGAATAGCCACTTCGGGACCGAATGAAACAGTGTTAGGTCAAAACTTCATTGCTAGATGCAGTTTGCCTTTGTAAGTATGGCTTCTGAACTTTTTTCTTCTTTACATGGAGTTTCTACATTCGTGAAAGCGAAAAAGGGATCATGCGTTTGAAATAGAAGGTTTGTCAAAGTGGGTTTTTTAGGACGGAGCATCATGAGCAGCACAGGAGTGTTCACTTGGCTCAATTCAAGTTCATGCTCTTTCTTTTCCCCCAGGCCCAGCCTGAAGTGGGGTTACAACTTATCCCCTGAGTTTTGTGTTTATGCAAGATTCTGTGCCACATACTTCCTGTTTTATCTATAATTTAGGTCATAAAACTTGAAGAAAAATCCCAGATGTTCCAGTATTAAATTGAAATTAATGTGTTATTTTGGCAGGTTATTATTGTTCAAGTTAATCCAGGTGAGACTTTTACAATAAGAGCAGAGGATGGAACACTGCAGTGCATTCAAGGTAAGGATATTTTTGGTAAATATTCTAGTCAAAGGATTTTTTTCCTTTACTATTTTAAGGAAGTAATGCTTTTCTCTGTGTGTCTGCCTGCATATGCTTTTTTAGAAGTAAAATATACCTTGAATTTTCATTTTCTTTTTTTTTTCTGTCACTAGTCTCAAATTTATATAATGAATCCAAAGAATTCTTTCAGCAGTAGAATCTGCATTGGCTATCTATTAGTTATTTACTGCTGAGCAACAAATTATTCCAAAATTTATCAGCTTATAGCAGCATTTATTATCTCATAGTTTTTGTGGCTCAGAGATTTGGGCACAGCTTGGTGCATCAAAAAGTTCAAGTCAAGTTGTGGACTATGACTGCAGTTATCTTAAGGCATGTCTGGGAGTAGATCTGCTTCCATTCTCAAGTGTTGGCAGGGTTTAGTTTTGGGGGGCCTATTGGTAGGAAGTTTCTCACAATTTGTGAAGCAGGCCTCTCTACGTGGAGGGGCAGAGGGCTTGCATAATGGCAGCCCCTTCTATCAGAGCCAGCAACTAGATGGCAAGAGAACTGGTGGTCCAGCCCAGAATCAAGAAGGGGCTCGTACAAGGGTCTGAATGCTAGGAGGCAGGTTGTTGGGAGTCCTCTTAGAAAGCTGCTCCACACAGTCTACCTTTGGCCCCCAGTGATTCTGATTCTTATTCTCACAGTTAAAATGCCTGCCCCCCCCCCCCCCCCGCCCCCATCTCCAAAAGGCTTATCCAACATTGCGGCATTAGCTCAGAGTCCAGAATCTTGTCAAAGTTCCAGGGATAAGTGAGGCTCCCTGAAAGTAGTTGTTAAAGTACAGCTCCTAGGAAACGTATTAATTTCTAGTTTGTGTATTACTACTACCTCTTCTCTGTAATTCTCTGTATAAAGAAATGACTTAGGTACTGTGATCCATGTGGCGATCTGTATAGGAATATCATTACAGATCTGTTGCTAGCCTTTAAACACTGTTGTGTTAGAGACACAGTTTGTAATAGTTGCTCGGCAGTCACCGATTGGGATTATGGGGCAAATGACAAATTGGCATTTAGTTGAAACCTATAGGAGGTTATTGATAGGATTAGAATCTGATCAGAGGCCTTCTTTTTAATACCTGGACTTGTTTACTAATATACATAAACACCATAGAGAAATACCCTCTAGTTTTGTTTTTTTTTCTCTCCCATAATGAGCTTCATAGAAACAGTTGACTTTTTTCTAGTCTTACATATTAGCAGAGCATATTGCTTTGTAGTTTCACTGCTTCTTTTGGTATCTGTATGAGCAGAACTTAAGAAAAATTTTGCTTGAGAAATGAATATATTTTCAAAGATTCCAGTCTAACGAGTTTTAATTGAAGTTAATATGAAATGATCTAATCATTGTATTAATGATTTTTACCTGTTGCATTTCTCTGACCTTTATATTCCTGAGATTGTTCTTTGTGGGAATATGGGAGCCCATGAATTAGCTGGTGGACTGTGTTCCTCTACAACTGTATATAAAATAGAATCTAGAAAAGCAAGTCACTTAAGAGATGAACGAATGTAAAATCTACTCGTTTATGCCACCTGTGTTTACTTTTTGGTACCTGAGGGAGGAATGTGTGTGTGTGTGTGTGTAATGTGTGTATATGCATTAGTCTCTCCCACACTTTCTGTTTTGTTTTTTTGAGCCTATGTTAGTAGCCAGTAGGCTCTGCAGGAAATGTTGCAAGTATATTGCTCTATTCACAATGGGACTTTGTATTTATTTACAGTGAGACTTTGAGATAAAGTGACACTAACACTCCTTTCAGCGATTTTAGAAATTCCTATGACTAAAACAGAATTGTGGAGCTATTTATCTTTGGCACCCCCAACCTTCCTATTCTTTGTTCTCTTCTGGAGATGCAGATACTATGGTTCTCTTTATTTAGGGAGTGGTGGTAGCTGCCCAGTTAGTTGAAATGGCACAGGGCAGAATAAGAGGGGCCCAGACCTGGAACCAAGGGCTTTGCTAGGACTTGGGGAGCACGGGACCGATAGGACGAATGCAGAAATTGGAAGGAGAGCCGGTCAGCTGCACAGACTGAACTCCAAGTACAGGCCATTAGCTGCTATTAATGTAGAACAGGCAACAGATAAGAAAGGCTTCATTTGAGTTCTGGAGTGAGTTAGTGACTGCTTCACTCCACGTGGGTAGAACATAGTGAAATAGGCAGTTATATCTGTAAGTTCCAGCACAAGGCATCCTTGGTTCCAGCCCTTGGTTCCAGCACAAGGCATCCTCATTCCCACTGTGGTTAACACTGCCTGGCTAACGTGTCTTCAGCCCCTGGGGCGAGGCTGTGCGTTCTCTCCTTGAGTGTATGTAGGTCCACATGAGGAAGCTGAGACCTGTAGAAAAGTCCCATAGCTAGAAGGAGACAGAGTCGTGTTTTCCCCGGCATGTTGGTCTCTAGCACCTGAGTCCTTGATAGCCTTGTTTTGTGACTATACACCAGGGGACTTTCTTCTCTTGACAAGAGCAGGATGAGTTCCTGCTCCCAGGGCATCAGGATTCTGGGCGGGGTACCAAGATGAGTCCTCGGATGGCCAGGATGGACAGAGGTGGTTAGCAGAACAGAAATAGATGGTGGAGACTGGGTCTTGGGAATGAGACAGGCTTGACACCTTGTTAACAGAACTGAGAGGGCTAGCAAGACTGCGTGATGCACGGGGAGGATTGGTTTAGAGCCCCTCTGGTCATCTCTGCCCAGGTCAAGACTGGGCTCAGCCTCCGGGTGGGGCTTCCAGCTCTAACTACTGGAGAGAAGAGTGCCATGGGAGAGGACTGGTAGAGGGGAAGGACTGGTGGAAGGTCTTTTAAAAGCCTACTCAGAAAGGATTGGAAATCGAATCATTTTAATAGAAACATCTTCATTAGGGATTACGTTTAAGAGAATGAAGCTCTGGTTATGCTCTTTCAACACCAGCCAGGAGGTGAGGAAGTTTCTTTTTATTAAGAAGGAGGTGGTTGGCAGTAGTGGCCTTTTCGGAAGTTTCGAAGTCACAGCCATTGCTTGTGCCATGCTTGAACTGTCCGTCTGATGACTTTGCTGTTTGCACACTGGCTGGCGGATCGGGGACTGCTTTGAAGGACTAGGGTAGATCATGGAGTTGATGGCTGGGCCCTCCTGGAAACTTGGAGATCACACCATATGAGATCAGCCCCCTTGGCTCATAATTGAATTTGTGGATGTCAGTGTAATAATTTTCTCTGTAAGGCATTTATGACAGCACTAGAAAGACCCCGGAAGTTCATGGTGATGTCATTAAGGGGGCAGCTTGGAAGTTGAAAGCAAATCAATGTAAAAGAATACGGTTACTTTGGGAAAAAACAAAATTTATTTTTATGGGAATGTCCTTGGTGATAATGAAGGAAGAAAAACACAGGAAGCATACAATATGCTGTGAAAGCAGATTCATTTCTAATGGAATATTTCTCAATATTTTCCATGAAACATGAATCATAGTCTTGAAGGGGCCATAGAAGGTCATAGTTTATTCTCACTTGGAGGCAGCCCATACCTATGGCATCCTAGACAAAAGATTTGTTTTCCCTGGGCCAGATGAAATCGCATAAAGAGCTAATTGTTAGGAGAAAGAATCTAGTAATCAATGTGAATCCCGCCTTTGCTTAAATTTGGGAATGAATTTCAAGGGCTGCTGCGGGTCTCCCCCATTACTTTCATATACTTGTCTGGGCCACGGTGCTGGCCGTGCAGCTTCCTTCCTGTGCACACATGCCATCTTTTTATCTGCACCCTGTAAAACCCTTCGGCCAAAACCAATACCATGCTTCCTCTGAGGCTCTGCGTCTGTCTCTTCCAGGAACCCTCCCAGGCCACTGTAGTCCATGCTGACCTTTCTTTGTATAATGAGGGAGTAGGTGAGCTAGCAACACGCAGTCCGCTTGTATGGGCAAGCCTGACCTTAGCCCTTGAATTAGGCTGTGAATTCAACTGTGACAGGAAAAAGTGCATCCTCCACCTCGTGCCCCAGCCGCAACCTGGTGGTAATTACTAACTGGACTCTCGACTGGCGCTGGTATCACATCAGGCATGGTGGTTCTTCTTTTAAATTTTTCTTTTCTGATGTTAGCTTAAAGGTGTTTAGTTCTGTGCTTCTAGTGGTCTTCATAGTTGCTAGAACTTTCATATTTCAAATTGCATTGATAATTGAAGCTAATGAGTTTCCTTTAGAGAAACATATTTAAATTCCAAAGAGCTGTTATGATGATCTTATATTAAGACTGCAATTTGTATTTATTCATTTATTTATTTTGAGTTGGAGTCTCACTCTGTCACCTAGACTGGAGTGCAGTGGCCGTTCCCGGCCACCACAGCCTCGACCTGCTGGGCTCCGGCGATCCTTCCGCCTCAGCCTTCCAAGTAGCCAGAATTACAGGCATGAGCTACCATGCCTGGCTGATTTTATGATTTATTGTAGAGATGAGGTCTCGCTGCCCAGGCGGGTCTCGAACCCGCTGGCTCAGGCAATCCACCCACCTCAGCCTCCCAAAGGCACGGGATTACAGGCTGAGCCACTGAGCCCGGCCTGCAATTTGTATTTAAGACTGTTGTATACAAATTGTAAGGCTGAAGAAAATGGGTGCATGTCATGGTGACTGCAAAAAAGTAGATGAATACCCCACAATATCATAATAAAAAATATCGATTATAAAAAAAAATACATGGAAAACTTAAAAAAAAAAGTAGATGACAGTAAAATGCTTAGGAAGCACCATTATTTCAGTAAGTAATAATATTTAAAATAGTATTCTATATAATATATAGTAATACATATTTGAAGAAATACTTAATTGCTAATGCTTTTTGTCCAAAATAACGTAGATATCTTTTGCCAAGTGACTTACCCTACTAACTTGTGTTAAGTGGGTTGAGAGAATAACGAAATGACAGCAGACTGCGTGGTCAGAGAGAAGCCAAGGGGTCCTCCTCGAATGGCTGCGGCTTGGAGGCTGCTGGAAGGGGAAGAGTTCTCCTCGTTTCCTTGTCCTCCTTAAGGCTGCCTCAGCTCTGAGTCTAAGGCTTCCTGCCCCATGAGTGTGGCAGCTGTATCACTGATGAGCACCACGCTCTGCCCAGGGCTCTGTGAATGGCACCATTGAGAGCTGCTCGCCGTCTCTGAATTTCCTCATTTGTCTCCCACCCCCTCCCCTCCACATATGATTAAGCATCCGTAATGTTCCAGGGACCTTAACGCTGCTTTTTCCCCTCATGTGTTGCTTTAAGTGCATTGATTAGGCTTGTTTGGCACATTAGAACACTGACCTGTTGTTCTTTCTAAGAAGTGTATGATGGGTCCTGGGGAGCTCAGGTTGTCTCTCCCTTTGTGGTGAAATGACATGAATGGTGTCATAGCTTGGGTTTACAAGCAGAGATAGTCTATAATTTTCAAAAGCAAGGCTTCTGTATGGACTGTCCTTTGAAACATAGCCTGCATATAAATGAGAACTTCCTGTTTTACTAACTTTAAATCCAGGAAGAGGACCTGTCGGAAATGAAGTCTGCCTTCAAAGATTGAGTGAATTTATAATCAGTTTTTTGATCAAAAATATTTGGGTGATTTGAAAGTGAAATTATTATGGGATGAGTGCATTAAATTCTTCTAACTCTTTGTGAACTTTTATTATATTGGATACAGAGTTGATTGTGATTGACAATGTTGTTTGTAGAATATCTGTATTATAAATGGAAATATTTCTTCCTATTACAAGATTAGGATTTGGATAGCTTATTTTTCTACACAAGAAGCTGCCTTGAAAACCTCTTTTCTTTTGTATCTAAGATGCTTGTGAGGGATTGCTAACAGGCTGAAATGTTATTGTCAGCACTTAGACCTTACTTGGAAAGTCCTTTAGAATTGAAAATATCAAGTCATTTACCTAGGCTAGCCTCAGTGATTGAACCAAAGCTGTAGATGGTGAGAGAGAGTTCTCCGTAGAGGTTCTAAGCCAAGAGAGTGTGAATTTCTAAGAAAATCTGAATTACCCCCTCAGTTCTACAACTCTTTTTTTTTTTTTGAGTTGGAGTCTCACTCTGTCGCCCAGACTGGAGTGCAGTGACCGCTCTCGGCCACCACAGCCTCGACCTGCTGGCTCCGGCGATCCTTCCGCCTCAGCCTTCCATGTAGCCGGAATTACAGGCATGCGCTACCACGTCCGGCTGATTTTTTGATTTGTTGTAGAGATGAGGTCTCGCTGCCCAGGTGGGTCTTGAACCCGTGGGCTCAGGCAGTCCACTCACCTCAGCCTCCCAAAGGCGTGGGATTACAGGCTGAACCACCGAGCCCAGCTTAGTTCTCCAACTCTTAAACGTTAGTTTCAAGGCAAATCTGCGTTTTACTTGTGTGTGTCTGTACATAACAAACATCTTTATATACATATATATGTGCATATATTTACCTTCTTAGAAGGTTTTTTTTTTTTCATTTTTCCATGATTTGATTTACATTTGCTCATGAAATATTAGAGAGAGGTCACATGTAGCTTTCTGGAGTACACTTGATCTCTGAAATGTTTGGGAGCTTTCGTCTGAACATGATGGTGTAGCTTTTCCTCCAAGCACGGACTCATGCACAGGTATTTGTTACAAGTTAGGCGTTCCGAATGCTGAGCTGATAGTCCCCTTTACAGATGACAGGTTACTGCTAGGTAACTGGAAGTTTACCAGCAGGGTGGTTTCTGTAATGGCTGGTAAGTACTGATGGGCCCAGAGCAGAAAGTCCAGACCATGGAAGGATTGAGAGGAAAGCCTATGATCATAGCTATAATTGTCATCTCTGGGTCTGAGTAATGTCATGAGGCTGGATTACATCAGCACCAAACTGTGTTGCTTCCCCAGGAGGTTTTAAGGCCCTCTCAAGGGAGGTACCCAGTGTATCTGCTGCTTCCTGCCTTTCTCCTTCTTCCCTTTCTAGTTGTCTTGATTTTTTTATGCCTGTTCTTACATTTTCATTTATGGAATTTTAAATCATTAGATACAGCTTTCATACAATGTTATATCAGACCTCTTTTCCTTTTTTCTCCAAGCAGTGTTAAAGTGATTTGATTTGTTAGATGTTAGGATTAACTGTCTTAACAGTTTCAGAGGAAAACTCTGTAGTGTGACTCCCTGATCATTTGCTAGTTAATACTTAACCTGCTAGCCTCAGTTTCCTCTCCTAAAATGGTGACAGCGACAGCACCTGTCTGATAGGGTTATGAGATAATCCACTGTAAGTGTCATTATTACTATTATCATCATTGTCTAGTTATGTATACAGCTTTAGGATCGTTTTTTTCCTAAATAGATGACAGGATTAATTGTGGGAAGGACTTGATTGTCCTACTTGTGGAAATCAGTTGAGGTTCTAGTCTTCATTTCAGTGCTTATTTATAATAGACTTGCTGTCATCAGGTTGCTGGTGATGACACCAGTTCCAGCATTTTAGATGAAGGTTTTTTTTTGAGTTGGAGTCTCACTCTGTCGCCCAGACTGGAGTGCAGTGGCCGCTCCCGGCCACTGCAGCCTCGACCTGCTGGGCTCCGGCGATCCTTCCGCCTCCGCCTTCCGAGTAGCCAGAATTACAGGCATGCGCTACCATGCCTGGCTGATTTTTTGATTTATTGTAGAGATGAGGTCTTGCTGCCCAGGCGGGTCTCAAACCCACGGGCTCAGGCAATCCACTCACCTCAGCCTCCCAAAGGCGCGGGATTACAGGCTGAGCCACCGAGCCCGGCTTAGATGAAGGTTTATGGGAATATGTGTACTACTCAGATACAGATTGAAGCTAAAACAGTGGATCCCGTGTCTGATGAATTTAAAGTAAGTTTTCTTGTAGTTAAAGCTTCACTTGTTGCTTTCCTTTTGGATAATAGCATGTAGCTCTCACATTATACCTGAGCAGCTAAGACAGGCCATAACTGCTTATTTTAAACAAGAAAGTGTTTTTTCTAGTATGCTTTCCCTTTTTTAGTCCTTGCCTTTTACATTTTCACTAATCCATACTTCTTTTAATCTTCATATAGTGCATTCTGCTCTTAGACAGTAAGGTATATTGTTTTTGGAATGAGATTGCCTGGCGTAGGAATCCCCTACATACTAGTTGCATATTGTAAAATTAGTTACTTCTCTATATTTCAGTTTCCTTTTCCGTGGAGATGGAATAATAATATCTATCTTGAAGGATCACTGTGAGGATTAAATGAGATACTATGTAGAAAGCACTAAGAACAGTTTCAGAGTCATAGTCAGGACCCAATAAAGCCATCATTAAGCTACAAGTCTGCATTCCAAAGGCAATGGACCCCCATCATTTTTGGTTACCTCTCCTTTCAAAGCATTTCAGCAAGCCTATGTGAAGTTCAGTTAGGATTTTTTAGATGTCTTCATGTTTCAGTTCTCATGCTTCAGAATGATGATATGTTTAAAAATTATGCAGCGAGAGTTTAGCTTCTGAACCCTTTTGCCCTTCAGGCTTGTTAAACAATGATTAAAATGTCATCTCTGAAGGTACCACTGCTTGGAGCTCTTTAAATGTCACAGATCTTTGCATGTCAAGCAATTCAGAAGAGCAGACAGTGTCACATTACCTCAATTGTCTGCCACATTTTACTTCACAGCTTGTAGTCTTTTAAGTTCCTGCTTTATTCTTTCTGCATTTTTTGCTCTTATTCTTAAACTTACAACCTGAAATGGCAAAGTTCGTGTTAGAAGTGCCTTTAAAGAAGATTGGATTGAGTTATTCAAGGAGAAGGGTCAAAGCTTATTTATCTTTGTATACCAGGGTCTATCCGCATGTAGGAAGCATTCGAAATAAAGGGCAGTTATTCAGTGATACACTTGTCTTAGTCTATACCAAAACACCATTGACTGCGAAGCTTATAAACATCAGAAATTTTGTTCTCACACTTCAGAGGCTCGGAAGTCCAAGGTCAAGACACTGACTTGTTCAGTGTCTGATGAGATCCTGTTTTCTGGTTCCAGCATAGCAGTTTCTTGCTGTGCCTCGCACGATGATGGAAAGGTTGAGGGTTCCTCTCGGGCCTCCAGGGGCAGAAATACCATGCACGACGGCAGAGCCTTCATGACCCAGTCGCCTCCCAGAGAGCCCTCCCCTTATTGATGCAATCACCTTTGGGGTTAGGATTTTAACATTCAAATTTTGGGGGACACAAACATTCAGACCATAATAGTACTGTTAAAGATTCATGTAAAAATGATGGGATTATTATCTTAGTTAATCCAGAGAAGTTTTTTATTGTTATTGTGCTAAATATGGCTATCTTGACTCTGAGTTCCTCAAATTAAGATAATAAATGTAGGCATGAATGTGTTTCTAAAAACAATTCTGAAGAAATTCAACATATGAATTGGCCTCTTGATCTTACCTGTAAAACACATGAGGGAATGATTGTTATATTTATACTGTTAACAATTTTTTTTCTTTTGGGGGAATAGGCTAGTTTTTGCCAAGATATTTATTTTTATATTATTTGCAAATATTTTAATTTAGATTGTATTAATGTTTTCTTGCTGTTAAAAATTGCAACATTTATCTGTGTAATAAGCTCTTAGTAAACTGTGTGTCAGACTCAGGAACATAGTACACTTCAAATTATAAATGAATCTGGGTACCGAGATAAATGAAGTTGGTATGATAGTTTTTCTCTTTCACAGTATGATTGGAACAGGCAGGGAGGTGACGAGACAGGTGCAGGGACAGGGAGGATAGGCGGGAGCTGAGCCTGGGTGAGGGCAGTTGTGGCGGCCTGTGAAAGGAGGAACAGATGCTAGAGATGCCTAGGGGACAGTCTTGACTTGGTGACCCACGAGAACACACTGAAGAGAGCAGAGGGTGGGGGGCCACTGGGGGAAGCATAGTATATTTTCCGAAGGTAACTATAGTCTCTTAGAAAAATTTTGTCCTGTAACATAAATGAGAGTACTAAGCATTTTTTTTTAAACTTCTAATTGGACAAGCATTATGATTAGCCAAAAAAGGTTAACGTTTAAAAAAAAAAAAGTATATATTTTCCTGTTCCTCAACTTAGGTATTTCCTCTCTGAAGAGAGTCTTCAGTGATGTGGAAGGTGTTTGATATACTATTTGTAAGGGAAGCAGTTGAGTAAGTAGGGAGTATGTTTAATACTTCTTCAGTGGATCTGTCTAATATGGAGGAGATTGGCCTCATGGTTGCCCTCACTAGTGGGGTTTTCTTTATGACTCCTGGTTTTGGGTTCTTTGAATATGCCCTATATTTCTTGTGTGATTTTTAAAAAACTCCACCCCTTTTTTCAATTTGGAGAGAAAAGGCCTCCCCCTACCCTCCCCAGTTTGAAGTGTTTTTTGTGCCTGAGTTGAAATGGAAGCATTCTGTAACTTAAATATAGCACTTTTATGGTAGCTTCATATGTAGCATTGTAGAGCCAGAGTTAATGCTAGTTTTGTGGTATTTTTCTGGCTTTATTTTGCCTTTATTTTAAAAGTTTCCAATATTAGCAGATTACAATTTTTCTTTCAAACTGACAAGAAGAGGCCTAGCATCGAGGGAAAAAAAGTATTTAGGAATAAACAGGAGTGGAAACTTAAAAAAATCAAAATATAAGCATTATTCTCAGTGTATTTTTGAGTGAAAATGTTATTCTCTGTTAGAGAACTGATTGGGTGAATTTTGTGTCCCCTTGTCGCATTTTGTAGTTTTTATTAAAGTGGATATACATGCTCACACATACACTAATCTCATGTAAATGTTTAACTCTTTGCTTGTTCTTTTCTTGAAGTGCCAAGTCTTTAATAACAGTTCTCCAGGGCTGGATTTTATAGCATAATTTCAGTGTGTCCTATGCTAGACCCAACAGTGTCAATTTTCTGCCTGATACACTTTGGTACTGTATGGACAAAACAAGTTAGACAGTCCCCAACTTGTGATGGCTTGACTTAGAATACCATGTGTTTATCGTCATGTAACCTCATCACCAGTCAAAGAGCATCTGTATTTAAACACAGCTAGAACCTAATGTATCTTCTGTTGAGGAAAAGCAGTCCTTGCAGGTAGTGCAATCAAATGTTTATACTAAATTGTCATTGAGTGTTAGCTTGAAATAGTTAAAAAATAAGATAATAAAATATAACAAAACCAGGCTCTGTTATCCTATGGGTTAGAAATCAAGATCTGGGATTAATTTGGTTAATTATTTTTCTTAGTTAATGATCAAGACAGTGATATAGTTCTTACATCATATGTCCAAGGAAAATAACACATCTAACATCTCAGAATTTTAAAACTGATTGTATTAACACAGTTGTTTGTAACCTTTGCATGTCAGAATTACCTGGGAACTTAAAAATGGTTAAAAATTGATATCCAGGCTAACTGTAGGGAATTGTCACATTGTCTGAGCCCAGGGGACTTATCATATGGGATTGGGGGTGGGCATTAGTGGTTTTTAAAAGCTCCCCAGATAATTCTGGTAGCAGTGGAGGTTGAGAATCTCTGGTTAAGCCAACCCTCAGGGTAGCTTAAAAAATTTCACCTGTGCTTTCCCAAGCACATCCCAACGCACACACTGCATACCTGTGGCTTTGTGTCCAGGTTAGTCTTTAGACAGTTTCGTGGTTTGTAAAGTGCCTAGAGATCTTTTATCTTGTGGTCATACGCTTACTAAGTAAAGTCCATGTGGTGGTTGTCTTTATTGAACCTATTAAAAGTGCTCTTTAGCTTTTGTAATACACTTCTGTAAGTAAAAAACCAGTGTCATCAACCAGACATGAGTTTACTTCTTTTAGCAGAGTACAGATTTATTTTACACTAATGTAGATGTAAATGCAATAGCTCAACTGTTTTTAAGCTAATAAAATTCAAAGTTTATTGGAACAAGTAACATTGTGCAGAGAGGATAGAGTTGAAAAAGTGAAATAAGAAAATAGCCATCTTACAACTTGTGCTTTTCAGGAGTTGATAAGCTGCTTTGGGCCCTGTTTTCACTTGCCTTTATGAAAGAATTGGGCTGGGATTGTTGCTTCCATCTTTGTTCCCCCATAGATCTGTCTTAGTACCTGGAATGGTGAAGGGACCTGCATATGCTTGACTTGGGTGGTCCCTACAGTATGTGAATCCAAGGCATGACATCAGTGTCAGAGCCTGACAATTATCCATCGGTAGAACTTTGGTTCTCAAAGTTTAGCATGGATCAGCATTGCTTGGAGGGCTTGTTAGAACACAGTTGCTGGTTCTAGCCCCAGGGTTTCTGATTCAGGTCTGGGTAGGTGGGGCCAGATAATTTGTATTTCTGAGAAGTTCCAGGTGATACTGATGTTCTTGGCTCGGGAATTCTGAGAACAGTTTAGGTAGGAGATTGTTGGGGTTGGGTCCTTGTTTGAGAGAGGGATTTACAGAAGTTGTGCCCTTAAATGAAAAAGAAGACTCTAGGGATTAAGGTTGGTTACAGAACAGACAAAAGGGAAACACTGCATGTAAATACAAAAAAGTAAGAACAAACTGACTGAAAAGCTCATCATTTGTAAGCTCAGAGTCAGAGTTTTTTCTTTTTCTTTTGTACCTGAATTTTTTACCCTCCCCTTCACTACAGTTTTAATGAACTAAGATTTGAACCAAGGATTCTGTTTTCAAAGGATTTGTTTGTGTAGTCTCTCAGTTCATATCTCCTAATTCTGCTGCATTTTATTAGGAATTTTTCTTCTCTATGTCTTAGTTTTCACATGATGAGAATAAATATGACCGACAGATATCTTCGGGATATTTTGAAGTTTAATGAATATTGTGTAGTATTTGGAGATCACTGAGTTAGGAAACTTATACAAAATGTGGGAAACATTCTAAACCGATAGTATCACACATTGTATTCAAGCAGTAAGTACATCTCTTCCTTCTCATCAGCAGGATCATAGTAAAAGGAAGATAAAAAGTAGGTGCACCAATATGGAAGTTGACTTCATTTTGTAAAGTATTCTAAAGAAACAGGAAAGTTTTAAAGCATAATACTGGGGGAAAGGAAGTGACTCAGAAATCAAAATAGATAGGACTCCATACCAGTAATGCCTTGGAACTAAGGAACTCTGCCTATGGAAGAGAGGAGAAATGAGCTAGGGGAGGCCGTTGAGGTGGGTGGATGGCTCCATGGTAAACGTGGAAAACAGGAGGTACATATTCTTTTTTTTTCTCACATGGACAGGGGACTATTGCAGAAATGTGGAACTTTGGGTCCTGTTTAAAAAACCTATTTCAGGAGTCAAATCATTGATTTCCAGACTGATTATTAGTAATTACAGTTACAGTGCTAAGGAGTTTTCTCATAGTCTCTAGGTGAGTTTTGCCTCTTTTCTGTGGGTTCATTGATCATTTTTCTACTCCTCATTGCACCTGTCATGTTGGTATCAGCAATTAACATTCCTTAGAAGTGAACAGAATGCCAGCCTCCATCTCAGATGTAACTCAAGAACAACAAGGGCATTCTACCTGCTTCTTGGCTATACCTAGAGTAGTCAGGAGGCAAGTAATTAGCCATAGAACAGATTTGAAGAAAATAAGATTCTTTAGAATTTGAGCCAAAGTGCTGAAAAGTAGCTCTGGATAATGTATTTAGGAGACATGGGAAATGGCTTAATAGGAAGGAGGAAGTAGTCTTAGCCAGTCTGGCCTTTTAAAAATTTATTTCAAGCCTATTTCCCTTCTTTGGTACAAATTTTATTAACCCTTTGTACTTAGATGTCTCCTCTGAGGGGGCATCATCAATCTAGCAAACCACTGGAATGTCCCCTCTCAGGGAACTTGAAGAAATTGCTTGTGATTATACAGGACATACTTATGCCAGTGCAGATTTTTTAAAAATGTATGTTTCTGTGAAGTTTTCCATTCCGGTTGCATGAAAAAGCAAATAGCTGCTGAAATATGATCGGTCACTTGAGAAGTGTTTTTCAGGAATTATGAGTGTGTCCTTCCACATCATCTTCGGACAGCAGACTGAACAATAAATTATATATTACAAATGTGGGAGGAAGAAAACGAGACGGCATTTTCTGCATGACTAGAAAAGCATCAGGTGGAAGAAGCCAAACAAATTAGTACTGCATAACATATATCAGTGAACCTACATTGCATGTCAATGACTGTTTCACACGTTAGGAAAACATAAGATATAAAATTTTGATTTTTTTAGTCTTAAGTAAGTTCCTCAATGTCCAAAATTTCATTATAAACCAAATATCATCACAATAAAATAATTGGTTCCAATGCTTTACTATTTATTATGAAGTGTTTTCATTTTTTAGTATTTTGTTAAAAAGTGCAGTCCTGTGCAAAGGCTTGACTGTGCACCCCTCACAGACCCTTTGTTTTTGTTTTTTTTTGAATGTAGGCTCACCTCAAAGGTCATTGAATTTGAATCCTTACAGTGAAAATCAATTTATTGTTTTCTTAACTTTTCTCTTCCTTTTATTATTTTTATTTTTTTATTTTTTGAGTTGGAGTCTCACTCGGTCGCCCAGACGGAGTGCCGTGGCCGCTCCCGGCCACCGCAGCCTCGACCTGCTGGGCTCCGGCGATCCTTCCGCCTCAGCCTTCCGAGTAGCCGGAATTACAGGCGCGCGCTACCACACTCGGCTGATTTTTTGATTTATCATAGAGATGAGGTCTCGCTGCCCAGGCGGGTCTCGAACCCACGGGCTCAGGCGATCCACTCACCTCAGCCTCCCAAAGGCGCGGGATTACAGGCTGAGCCACCGAGCCCAGCTTCTCTTCCTTTTAAATGAAGAGACCTGATAACCCTGGCTCTGAGAGGAGGAAGAGAGCCCCTGTTCCGGGGTGCTTTCCATTCGGCCTCGTTTCTTTGATCCGGGCCTCAGTTTCCTTACTTTAAAGTAAGAGGCTTGGACTGATAATTTCTAAAATTGGTTTTACCCCCTGGTTTCTCTTTCCTTCCTTTAATTCCTGTAGAATTATCTATCATTTGTGTGTCCCTAATTTCCATAAAAATACTTAGAGCTTTAGTTAAATAGGTTCAAGTATGGGCAGATTTCAAGAACTTAATTATCTAGGATTTTCTGTCAGAAAGAGAGATGCTACATGATCATTTGAGACTCTGACTTTAGGTACTATATGTCTTTCTCTAAAATTTTATTAGCATGTATTGATCTTGATTAGTAACAAAAGGACAGAAAATTATCCAGTGAGTTTTTTGTCTTGTTTTAAAAATTGCCACTTTGAAAAAAAGTATACTTTTATAGGTCAGGTGCTTTATGTCTCTGGCTGTCAACCTTGGTTGCACATTTGGTTCACCTGGAATTTATTATTTATTACTTGAGTCGGAGTCTCACTCTCTCCCAGGCTGGGGTCTGGTGGCACGATCATGGCTTCCTGTGGCCTTGACTTTCTGGACCAGGCCATCCTTCTGCTGAGGAGTTGGGACCTTAGGTATGCTCTGACACACCCTGCACATTTAAAAATTTTTTTCGTAGAAGCACAGTCTCACTGTGTTGCCCAGGCTAAATGCCAACGCCTGGGCTCCAGTGATCTTTCTGCCTCAACCTCCCAAGGAGCTGGGACTATAGGCATCAGCCACCATGCCTGACTGAATCACCCTGGGATTTAAAAAAAAAAAAATTGGGTTTCACCATTAGAGATTTAAATGTAATTGGTTCCCAGTATGTTTTTTAAAAAAGTGTTGGCATAAGCATTTACTTTACATTGCACTTCAAAAAAAATTTAGTGAATTTTATTTTTATGCCATCTAATATTTAGGGTTTTGAATTATTTATGAATGAAAAAAATCCTAAAAAAAAAAGTGGTGCCATGTCATTTTAGGTGTGCTGATGAAGGGTGTGAGTGTATCCTGACTAGCCCTGTTCCCCTGGGTACACCTCTTATCCACAAAACTAGATGAGACTTCCTTGCTGCTTGACTCTCATCTATGGGATATTAGACACAGTTGAGCTTTTTGTATCAGATTCATAGGATTATTTGCTGTTATTTTGTTGAAGCTACTTTGCCACTGATTTTCAAATACACCATTATTTTATAATCTCTACAGAAAAGAAAACACTGTCAATTAAATTGACTTGATTGCAAGATTCATTCCTTTTTCAGAAGATGTTAAGATGTGAGAAAAGCTACTTGGAATACACTGAAATACACTGATTTGATTTTCGTTTTTCATTTGGATTTAATTAGGCCTTTAATAATCACAAATCTACATGGATTTTTCCTAATTTTATGTTTGCATAATCATTTCCTATGTGTGTGAAAACTGAAATAGCTTTCTGTTCTACCTACTTTTCAGTTGTAGAAATGTGGCTCATTTGTTTAAACCTCATTGCTTCGAAATATGCCCTGGAGGACTTTTATACAAGCCATAATCTTGTGATGCTCTTTGTTGGTTTTAACCTCTCAGCAAATGTTTGCCTCATTATGCAGAAAGGCCCTTTTATTTATTTTCATAAGTGTGCATGTGTTTGCATACTTGTGTGTAGTTTATTGCACACATACACACTCTTTGTGTGTTTGTTTGCCAGTGTTACCACTTGTGTTTGCTCTGCTTTGTCTAACCTTTTGGTAAAATCTGTATTTTGGGTTAAAATCTGAACTTTTCCATTGTTCATCCATGTATTTGCTGTTATAGCATTATCCTGTTAGAAACAATATAACCCAGTTCAGCAACCAAAATGTGCTTCTAACAATATATGGAAAGTATTTAGCTTTCTTTACACATCTCCACATTTTTTTTTAGTTTTGCCCTACAGTGTTAACCAAGAGAGATCATTACTTCTACCCCATCTACATCTCAATACCACCTTTGCATAATAACTAATTTAAATGTGCTCCAGATGTTACAAGATGTATAGGAGACCTGGTCGGTTTTTATTTTTGAGATGCTTTTAAAGTATTATCCTAGTTTATCAGGGTATTTTACTTCCATGAAAATGTTATATATTTATTTAAAGCCTGTGGTAGCTAATTAAACTTGAAATACTATAAGTTCTCACATAATGTTGATAGGTTCTTGGAAACTTCAGTTTTAAGTGAAATGATGTATAATGCAACGATTTTTCTTTTCCTCAATGTTGTAATGAAACCCTGTTGAAGGAAACCACGTTACTCAAGGAGCGCTGTGCGATGCTTCACATGAAGTTACGATTTCCAAGAACTTGCCAGTGATGTGACGTGAGGAATTACTGTATCCACTCAGTTCTCAGTCAATAAGAAGGTTAATCAGTTTTCTTTCTCCCCCACAAATAGCGGTGCTTGTGATACCCACTTATGGGTGCTCAGTCCCTGAAGACCAGGCTTCTTTGTTTTTACCAATGGTTGAAATAGAAAGGAATGCCTTTCGCGTCACTAACTCTTAGCACCAGTAGTATTTTGGCTTTTCTGGCTGCCGGTTCCTCTTCACACAAGCTGGCTCCGAACCACATGTGGCCTCCTTGTTTTCTTCTTTCTTGGCTTGTTCCTAATGCCTCTGTAGCCATGGGCTCCTTGTAACTCTTCCCCCTCCCTTTTGTATTGGGGGTTCTGTGTGCACATGGGGTGCTTAAGCCCTCTGTCTGCACAGTGGCTCAGTGCAAGGTGGAGCTGTCAGGGTCGGCTGTCTTTGCTGGTTCTGCCTTTGTGGTGGCACTTTCTGTGTGTGTCCATCCAGGGCCTTTTCTCTACCTTGCATTCTGCTCTCTGTGTCCTCAGCTACTCTCTCTTTCACCTCCTGTTTCCTGTTTTCTCTCCTGTTTCTACTGCTCAGACTCCATGGGGAGGGATATTTTCTTTCGCAAACCTGGTGTTTCTGAAGAGAAGGTTTTGACATCTGGTCTGTTTTTTTTGGGTTTTTTTTGAGTTGGAGTCTCACTCCGTCGCCCAGACTGGAGTGCAGTGGCCTCTCCCTGCCACCGCAGCCTCGACCTGCTGGGCTCCGGCGATCCTTCCACCTCAGCCTTCCGAGTAGCCAGAATTACAGGCATGCGCTACCACGCCCGGCTGATTTTTTTGTTTTATTGTAGAGGTGAGGTCTCGCTGCCCAGGCAGGTCTTGAACCCGCGGGCTCAGGCAATCCACTCACCTCGGCCTCCCAAAGGTGTGGGATTACAGGCTGAGCCACTGAGCCTGGCTTTGGGCTGTTCTTTAACAAGCCCATTCCCAGTGCAAAGTGGAAAGCCCTCCACTTTTGAGGTTTCTCAGAAAAGTCACATTTCTTTGCACAGCGTTCCTGGTTTAGACTTGCAGCACATTCAGAAACTCTTAGGTATTCCAGGTGCTTGGGGGTCTTGCTTTTTTTTTTTTTAAAATCATGTTAGTTTACGTGAGTAGGATTGATTGATTGTGAACTTATAGAACCAGCTACATAAAATACAGTATTGTCATTTATTCAGGCTATCTGTTTGTACGGGCTGGTTCATTTGCTGCTTGTCGTGAATCCATCCTGTGAGGTATGATGAAATCTGGCATGACTTTTTTGTTTACTTGTATTCACTGTGTGTGTTTAGAAGAAGAAGAAGACCTGTCGTGACCATGTTCTGTGTCAGCCCCTCGGGTCAGGTTTTCCGTCCTGACTCACAGTGTCCGGCTGCCTGAGATGGGTCAGTTGGGTGTGCAGAATTTCCTCTGTCAGATTTGGGAGCCAGGAAGCCACGATGAAGTTTGATTTGGTTTGTGACAGCCTTTTCCAAATATGAATTTGGATATGTAGTACAGTAAGCCCTCTAAGAAAAGAAGGAGAAGAAGGGGAAAATAATAACTCTATTACCGGAAATATTTTGGGAGCTTTTAGAAATGAGGAAACGCTAACCGATAGTGTTCTGTGTCCCCTGAGCTTGTGTGGCCCTGGCGCTCAAAAGCCAGCCTTTCCTTCCATGCTCAGCACTCCCTGCCCTTGGGAGAAGCCACAGAGGTAGCTCTGTCCTGCATGTGCGCACGCTGCCTCGCTCCAGACAGTCTTGAAGGCGACCTGGCAGCCAGTGCTGTTTCCTGCTGACGTGGCCTCCCCCATCTGAGCAGAACAGAGCCGCCTCAGTGTGCTGAGGAAGGAGCGGCTGAGGGCATGAATCACCAGCCGGAGCAGGAACGGATCCGGAGGGGAAAGGGCCTAACTATTCAGGTTTCCTTGTAGATATACTTAAAAGACACCTTTCTTTTGGGAAGGAAGGAGGAGGAAGAAAAACAGGAGGGAAGACTGCCTCAGGAATTAAACAGTGATTTGTTTGGCCCTGGGAAGCTTTCTTATCAGCAGGAGTTAACTTCTGGGGTGAGCTCAGTCTGCTTCAGATGTCTGGAAAGATGCTCGGAAGGCCAGACAGGGCTGGTCCTGCAGCTTTCACAGCCACACACTTGCGGAGGCCGGTTGGAGTGGGAGCGCCCAACCGTATTCTGCAGGCAGATAATAAAGAAGCAAAAGCCAAAATGAAAAGGAGGGGTGTGTGTCTTGGTGGAAAAAGCTCTGTCAGCTTGGTAGGAACTGGAGAAAAGGACTCAGAAACTGCTCAGGAGCAAATCCAGTGGCCTGATTTTCCCATTTCTGGCGTCAGCATCCCAGTCGGGGCTCAGCCTGCGCTTGTTTCAGCCACTGCTTCATCCTTGGCACTTGCTTACTTGAAGAGACCCAAGGGTAGCTTCTTGTTACCATCTTCTCGTAGGCCTCCCCCAAATCAAGGTGTCTTGGAATCCAAGAGTGAGACGGGACTTTGACCGTTACCTGATCGAGACTGTGGCTATCATAGAGCTTTCTATTTCATCACACGTGGAAGCGCCACAGATGCAGCAGAGCTGAGGGCACAGAGGCCTGAGCTCGCCTGTCTATCTTCCCTCCGGTGGTGGCTCTTGAAACTTTTTCCCTGACCACCTCAGAGTCCTCATATTATCTACCTTCCTCTTTTTAAAGGCGAGGGAATTTTACCTGTGGTAGGGTCACATTGCAAAGGTAGTATTACAATGACTTGCAAGGTGCCTCAGAATAAAAGCTTCATAGCTTTTTTCTGTCTCTTGCTTTTGAGCCTTCCTGATCTCTCAGCAAGTTACTGTAATAGCCTCCCGCTGATCTCCCTGCCTCCCGCATGGTGAGACAAGTGCATTCTACGTGTTTGTAGGCCAGAGAATTACAACAGCCCAGGTGGTTTAGCTAGTCCAGGTGTGAGGTAACTTTGGGGGGTGGCAGTAAGATGAGAGAGGTAGGAAAACATTTGAAAGAAGACCCCTTAGCACTTTTAAAGTGTGATTAGCTTTTTAAGTTACAGAAGCTAAGTATGGACAGTTACCAAGAGAACTGAGTTAAGGATGATCCTCAGATCCCAACCAAGGCCATAAGGGAGAGTGTGACACCTTCTGATGTAGATATTGAGACACGTTCTCAGTGTCCAATTCTCTTGGTTCTGTAGATTTCTTGAAGCTATAATAAGTCCCTCCTGTTGCACATTATTCTTTGACAGTGGCAAAACTGTTTGATTCTCTGATTTTCCTCCTGTTGCAGCATCTCTGTGTGTTTGCTGGAGGGCTTTTGGCATATGGTGCAACTGTTTAGTCCCTAGTGTGTCATTTATTTGTGTGATTCTCTTGACTTCGTTTGCTGGATTGTTTCGCCTAGATTATGGAACAAAATTGTCTAGCATACGGATCTCAGTTCTGATTCAGCTTTGGCTTTCCTCTGTAGCCTCAGATCTAGTAGGTGATAGACTTGGGTTTATAGATTTTGGAGATCACCTACATTGGCCATGTTTTTTAGTGTCTCTTTTTCACTGGATGCCATTTTCTCCTGTTGCCTCCCACATTACCATCCCAACCCAGTAATCAGAAGCCTTTGCCCATGGCAAACAATTTCTTGGAAAGGTAAGCAGTGGGATTGAAGGGAGAGGATGAATGTATGGGAGTCTGTTACATCTGCCTGACTTCCATTAGAGAGGCTTTGGTTTTCATAGACCATGCACTGGTAGAATTAGAAGGGTACCCAGATCACTTAATGATGTTTTGTTGCTCTTGCGGGCTGGGTTTATACTTTGGGGAGGGACTGGAAGAGGGGAGAAATCGCTTGATCTGTTAATCCTGTTTCAGTGGCAGAGGTGCTATTTGTGTAATTAGATGCTTTTTTCCTTAACTCATACTGGAAAAAAAATTGCTTACAGACACCTTTTCCAAATGTTCTTGATACATCTAAGTTTCCAGTACAGCTGTGAG
>NW_007246004.1:338391-343613 GCF_000164805.1 Carlito syrichta
GGAGGGTGGTGGTGGTGTCGGTGTCATTCTTTCGTGTGATGGTAATGAGATAATTTCTGTATTACAGATTCTAGGAGACTCTTTGTTTAAATGAAACTTCAGAGCCCTTCCCAAGCCACATTACCAAATCCCTTTGCCTCATAAAAAAGTTTTATTAATTTCATATGTTTTGCTGTGATCAATTGCACAAACAAATACAATTGTTTTGAACTAAAGAACATAGGCTGTCATTTGTTTGGTGTCTTGTCATCTCTCCATTTCCCCAAATATGATCTGATCACATCTGCCTCAGAGTCACTGTTCCCACAATTAGCCATCCGCTCCAGGTGGCTTCCTCCAACTGCCAAGTGGGAGTCCATCCTGGTCTTGGATGAAGACAAGAGGAAGAATTCAGACTGTGTACAGAGTTCAGACTGTGTGCGGAATGGAGCCAGGCGAGTTGTGGCCTGAAGGCTGGTGGCGGGGCGGCCTTCACTGATCTGGCAGGGAGTCTGCAGCCAGCAAGGGCCTGGCACAGGAAATTCCGTTACATTGCAAGAAGGAACCAGGTAGGCCTGAGGGTGTCAGGTTGCCAGCCAACATCTTGAGCATTTCTTTGCGTGTATCATTTGATAATTGAAACTGGAAAACCTAGCTATGGAAGGGATCTATCGTCAGAGAAAAGTGGGTAGTGCTGAGTTTTAAAGTTTTTTTCAGTGCTCCTTCTCTAAAGCTACCAGTATTTACTTGGTTAAAAGGCAGCTAATTAATCTGCTTGATCTTAATGTGGAAATTTGCCATATCAAATTCCAGGTCAAATCACTTTTCCTTCTAGAATGTTTATTTAACCTTTTGAAGTGTGTTTCATCAGATTATGGAATATAAGGAGTCTACTTGTCCTCAATATTCTAATATACATGGTGGGTTTGCTGTTGTTCTAATAATAATTAGTATAAACCTAATTTTGTTTACAAAAAGAAAAGTCATACTTACAAGTTGATTATAAAAAGTTGTAGTACAAGTAATAGTATACAAGTAATAGTAATATCATATATGGCACCATTCTTGAGAAATACCTTGCCATCTGGTCCCATTTATCTCAGATGAAATATGTTTTTCTTTTTCTCTTCTTAATCTCATTTAACTGCCGACTAATATTATCCTTATTTTAAACATAAACAAAGGTTGAGAATGGCGAACTCATTTATCCAAAATGGTGGTAGAACCAGAATATGAACTCAAGGTGGTTCCAGAATTCTTGGCATTTTAAAAAATTCTTTTATATTTTGAGATAATTACTCAAACTCAAGGAGTTGCAAAAAATATGTAGGTGGGTCCCATGTATCGTTCACCTAGTTTTGCCTAATGGTAACATGTTGCATACATATATTTTAATACAAGAACTAGGAACTGACATTAGTGCAATCTGCAGAGCTCATTCAGATTTATGTAATCACTACCATAATTAAAATACAGAACTGGTTTTTCACCAAAAGCCTTCCTTGTGCTGTCCTATTATAGCCATTCCCCAGTTCTTCTGTCATCCCTACCTCCTAGCAGCAACTAATTTCTACAATTGTTATTTCAAGCATACTGTATAAATGGAATCTTACAGTGGATGAGTTTTTGAGATTGACTGTTTACCCAGCATAACTTGAGATTCATTTGTTTTGTGCTTTAGAAGTTCATTCCTTATGTTGCTGAGTAGTAGTCCATGACATGGATGAATCATAGTTTATTTAATATGGGTTTTCTTTTTTTTTGGAGTTGGAGTCTCACCCCGTTGCCAAGGCTGGAGTGCAGTGGCACTCTTACGGCCCCCCAGTATTGACCTGCTGGGCTCTAGTGATCCTTCTGCTTCAACCTTACAAGTAGCCAGAACTATAGGCATGTGCTATCATGCCTGGCTAATTTTTGATTTATTGTAGAGATGCGGTCTCACCAAGTTGCCCAGGCTGGTCTCGAACCCGTGGGCTCAGGCAGTCAGTCCACTTGCCTTGGCCTCCCAAAGTGCTGGGATTACAGGCTGAGCCACTGAGCCTGGCCTATTTAATCTGTTTGAAGGACATTTGGTTCGCCCATCAAAGGGCATTTTGTCGTCCTGGTTTTGGCTATTAAAAACAAAACTTGTGAATATTTGTGTACAGGTTTTTGGTGAGCGTGACTTTTTGGTTTTTGGGATAAATGCCATCTGTGGCCTGCATGTTTGTGTCCTACCAGAATTATATGTTGAAACTTAGCCCCCAGAAGTTTCACGTTTATACGTGATAAGATCATGAGAGCTGTGGTCTCATGGATCGGACTAATGTTCTTATAAAAGGGGAAGAGGGAGCTTGTTGACCACCAATCATATTTTTGTTGGAGCATCTGGAATAAGCTAAGTCAGTGCCTGAGGGTATGTGCTGGGACCTATTGTAGTTGCTTATTTAGTTTCATAGGGAGAATTGCCAACATTTTCCAAAGCAGCTATGCCATTTCACACTACTATCAGCTACATAGGAGTGATCCAGATTATCCTCATCCTTGATAGCATTTTTTCTTATATTTATTTTTGATAGTCATCATGGTTTTAATTTACATTTTTTCAATGGTTAGTGATGTTGAACATCTTGTGATGTGCCCATTTGTCTTCTGCATATCCTCTTTGGAGGAATGTCTCTTTATGTTTTTTTGTCTGTCTTGTAATTGGATTGTTTGATTTCCTTTTCTGTTGAG
Organism: Carlito syrichta; assembly: GCF_000164805.1. Lineage (NCBI taxonomy): Eukaryota > Metazoa > Chordata > Mammalia > Primates > Tarsiidae > Carlito > Carlito syrichta. The sequence goes on from NW_007246004.1 coordinate 341,086, forward strand.
CTTTGACAGTTCATTATATTTTCTAGATACAAGACCTTTCTGAATATATATGGTTTACAAATACTTTTCTTTTTTGGGGGGGGGTGGAGTCTCACTCTGTCGCCCAGACTGGAGTGCAGTGGCCACTCCCGGCCACCGCAGCCTCGACCTGCTGGGCTCCGGCGAACCTTCCGCCTCAGCCTTCCGAGTAGCCGGAACTACAGGCATGAGCTTACCACGCCCGGCTGATTTTTTTGATTTATTGTAGAGATGAGTTCTCGCTGCCCAGGCGGGTCTCGAACCTGCGGGCTCAGGCAATCCACTCACCTCGGCCTAAAAGTGCTGGGATTACAGGCTGAGCCACCGAGCCGCCTACAAATACTTTTCTCCCACACTGTATGTAGTCCATCTTTCACTCCTCTTAACAGGCTCTTCCACAGAGCAAACTTACTTTTTCATTTTGATCAGATCCAGTCTGTCAGTTTTTCCTTTTATGCTTGTGGTTGAAGTCTAAAGATCTATGTCTTCTCCCAGAACCTAAAGATTTTTTCCTTTTTTTCCCCCCCTACAAGTTTTATAGTTTTGCCTTTTACATGTAAGTCCATGATTAATTTTGAATAAATGTTGGTATGAGGTTGAGATCTCTTCATTTTCTTCTCTTTCTCCCATCAATGTCCACTTGCTCTAGTAACGTTGCCTGAAAAGACTGCTTTCCTCCAATGCCTTGCCTTTTCACCTTTGTTAAAATCATTTGGATGCATTTGTGTGGGCCCTCGGTTCCTATTCCACTGAATTGTGTTCATCTGTGTGTTCGTCTTCCCATGTACGCTGTCTTGACTTCCTGAGCTTCATAGGAAGCCTGGACAGTGGGTCTTGATGTTTTCCAAAGTGAGTTTTATCAGAGATATCTAGGTAAATAGAGATCCAAAAGAGAGATACCAGCTCTCCTTAGACTAGTGCATAAATATGAGTTGTTATTTAGGAGTTTTGGATCATGTCTGATATATTCTGAAAAAAAATCAGTAGGAAAACCACAAAGTAAGTCTTCAGAAAAATGAAGACCAGCTAATTAATAATTTGGTTTGGATTTGTAAGTCTGAAATTCGGTATGACTGTCACTGAAGTCTAGATCTTTGGGTTTGTTTGGCCTGAAGTAATAACTGTTGATGATCGAAAAAGGAACCTGGCCGGGTACAGTGGCTCAAGCCTATAATCCCAGCACTTTGGGAGGCCAAGGTGAGAGGATAGCCTGAGCCCAGAGGTTTGAGACCAGCCTGGGCAACTTGGTGAGACCTCATCTCAACCATATGTCAAAAAATCAGTGAGGTGTTGTAGGCTGTGGTTCCCGCTACTTGGAAGGCTGAGGCCGAAGGATTGCCTGAGCCCAGCAGGTTGAGGCTGTGAGTGAGCCGCTGTACTCCAGCCTGGGCGACAGAGTGAGACTCTGACTCCAAAAAAAGCCCAAGCAAACAAAAAAAGAAAAAGGAACCATGTGAACAAAAGGTTTTTTGTTTGTTTGTTTAGATTCCAGATTCATTTTACAAAGTTAGTCACTTGTTTGCGTATTTTAAGAACTCTCACCTGTATTGAAGCCTTCTGCCTGTTCTCTCACCTTTGGTGAGCACAGATATTACCACGTTTTAGACTTGGAGACGAGATAGAGGTCAATTTTTTAAGCCATTACGTTTTCCAGGTTGGGATTGGAGCCCTTTGTCAATGGGCCAGCAGATCTGCAGGCAGTCCTGGGTGGCCGAGAGGGTAGGTGGACCGGCCTGCCTTATGCTGTCACCCTTCTCGCCTGGCCGTGAGCCTGCTTTTGCTCCTTCACAGTTGGCCATCACTGCTGCACAATGCCACACTCTCCCTAGAGCTGTGCCTTTAGGACCCTCTGTGCACAGACTGTGCTAGGATCAGGCTGGAGTCGGCAGTGTTCTCTGGGCCTTGCCTGTTGTGGGTTTTAGCCTTCCACTGACTGGGAGTTGCCTCTTGTGCCCCGGGGACTGACTTTGCGTTTGCCCTGGTTCCCTCTCCATGTCTTTGTTCCTTTTTGTCGTCACCAGCCTGCTGTTTAGACTGGTCCCTGCTGAGGTTTGTGTTAACATCTTCTAGTGTTTATTCTCCAACCCTAAGTTGTCATATTAAATCTTATAGAGGAGCTGCTGAACATCAGGGATGTGGAAACTGCTTTCTGAATTTTGCTAATATCGGCCAGCTCTTTTCAGAAATGAAAGGCCAACTGTAAATCAGCAGAAGTGTCAGTGTGATGGGTTAGGGTGGCGTGATCCGATAGTGGAGCAAGGTTAATAGATAATCCCGCACCTTTGGGAGGCCGAGGTGAGTGGATTGCCTGAGCCCGCAGGTTCGAGACCCGTCTGGGCAACTTGGCGAGACCTCATTTCTACAATAAAAGTCAAAAATTAGCCAGGTGTAGTAGTGCACGCCTGTAGCTCCAGCTACTTGGAAGGCTGAGGCGGAAGGATCGCCGGAGCCCAACAGGTCGAGGCTGCGGTGGCTGGGAGCGGCCACTGCATTCCAGTCTGGGCCACAGG
>NW_007246004.1:343691-347438 GCF_000164805.1 Carlito syrichta
TCATGATTTATTGTAGAGATGAGGTCTTGCTGCCCAGGCGGGTCTCGAACCTGCGGGCCCAGGTAATCCACTCATCTCAGCCTCCCAAAGGCGCGTGATTACAGGCTGAGCCACCGAGCCCGGCTTATGTAGCGAGTTTAAAGTATACTTGTCCATACAGACATTTAAGTTTTTATTTTTATAATGTTGGCTTTTGGTTATTTTCATCAGGTTTTCAAATAAAGACATATAATAATAAATTATTACTAAACATTGTTATCTGCTACAGCGATTATAAATCTAGAATAATGATAGGACTCTCTTTTCACCTTTGGATTTCATTGATTTTTTAAATCCCTAATTCACTGTTGAAATAATTTGGCAAATTTCAGACGTGTATACTGTATATTGAGATAAAATAAATTTAAAAGAAGTAAAGAAAAAAAACAAACAAGAAAACAAGGTTACCAAAATAAGAGGGAGTCAGTGATTTAGACTTTACTTTTAAAAAGTTTTTTTTCTTCTTCTTTTGTCAGTGATTATTTTTGGTATGATATTTCTATGATTTCTCAGTTGTGTTCAGAGCTATCTCTAGAGTCATTAGAAGTAGAGTGGAATCCTTTGGAAAGGTTTTAACTTCACTTTTGAATTTGAGCAGGCTGTTGAATATTGGTAGGGTGGAATGTGAAGTGACTGATCGCTTTTCCAATCCTGTTATTTTCCAATGTGGTGTGGAAAAAAATCTCCACATATGAAGTCAAGAAAGCACAAGAAAGCCTTCTGGTTAATGAATTTAGTGAGTTTCAGATTTTCCTCTCATGGAAAGTCCTGGAAGATAATTTCAGAGAAGAGTGTTGCAGGTCACTTATGGAAGAAACTGCTTTGCATGCATCTACAGATTAGAGTGTTCTGCGGGCTCACATGGCTTCTGGCCCAGCCTCTGATGGATAAAATCAAAACCTATTGATTACAATGCCAAGAACTGGAAACAAGCCCATTTTTTCCCTTCAGCTTTTAGGATTATGACTAGTTAGATCTCTCTCCCAGACTTGGTGCTGAGCAGAGTTCATTGGACACATGCATGTGTTTACCAAAGCCTGACAGCATCTGAAAACTGTTTTGCATTATTGATGGCAGGGATCACTTGTCATGAAATTTAAAAAATAATAACTGCTTTATTAACATGTAATTCACATACCATACAATACCTATACAGCTGTGGATTTTGGCTTCCTACTTAACTGGAGGGGTTGCTTTTGTGTCTCCCAGGGACTGACTTTGCATACAATTCAGTGGGTTGTAAATTCTAGTTCTGCAACCATAACCAGTTCATTTTGGAGCATTTTCGTCACCTGAAAAAGGCCCTGTGCCCATTAGCAGTCATCCTGCTTCCCCACATCCCCAGCCCTAGGTCACTGTTAATCGACCTTCTGTCTCCTGTCTCCGTGGAGTTTGCCTATTCTGGACGTTTCATAGAAATGGCACCATACAGCATGCGGTCTTTCGTGATTGTCTTCTTTTACTTAGCATAATTTATTGAGGGTCATCCATTTGTAGCATATGTCAGTACTTTATTTTTAAAAAATTGTCAGTTGATTGTCGTCTGAATAGATCACACTATTAATTTATTCATCAACTCATGGACATTTGAGTTGTTTCCTTGTTTCTACTTTTTGGTTATTATTAGTAATGCTGCTATGAGCATTTGTGTACAAGTTTTTGTGAAGACGTATGTTTTTATTCCTCTTGGGTATATATCTAGGAGTGGAATTACTGGGTCATATGGTAACTAGATTTACTCTTTTGAGGAATTCCAGACTGTTTTTTAAAGTGGCTGCATGATTTTAGATTCCCATCAACAGTGTGTAAGGTTTCCCAATGTCTCCACATCCTTGCCAACACTTGTTGTTACCCTCTTTTGGGTCTATAATATGGTTTTATGTGTTTTTATTCCTTTGCATCGTTGAAATTTTTTCTTCAGAGTATTGGTGTTGATATTCTTTTTTTTTTTTTTGAGTTGGAGTCTCACTCTGTCGCCCGAGTCTGGAGTGCCGTGGCCGCTCCCGGCCACCGCAGCCTCGACCTGCTGGGCTCCGGCGATCCTTCCGTCTCAGCCTTCTGCGTAGCTAGAATTACAGGCATGCGTTACCACGCCCGGCTGATTTTTTGATTTATTGTAGAGATGAGGTCTCGCTGCCCAGGCGGGTCTTGAACCCGCGGGCTCAGGCAATCTACTCACCTCAGTCTCCCAAAGGCGCGGGATTACAGGCTGAGCCACCGAGCCCGGCTCAGAGCACTCTTTGTCAGTACCAATAAGGGCACCTCCTCCAGGGATGAGTCCCTGTCCCCTCATACTCTTGGAAGTTAAGGTTGAGCTGCAGCTAGAGCCAGGGCTCCCCTTGTGCCAAGGTAGACTCCTTCCCATCTCTCCCAAGTGAGCTTCCGTAGAGATGGTCTAGTTGAAGCCGATCATTTAAAAATGGAGAAACTGAGATTCAGGGCTGGGTAGCAATGACTGGAACTCGGATTTCTTACACCTAGCCAAGGGTCTCCCCAGCCTTCAGCCTCCACTAAGTTCCTGGGATAAAGAGTGGGGCATCCCACGGGCTGAAGAAAGGGCCCAAAAAAGGTACCTGTGGTGGCAGTTGCTTGAGCCCAGCAGGGTTGGACAGCTGGTCTAGAGCTCTGGCCCCAGGTGAGGGAACTTTTTATAAATACCACCCCCTATCAGATTGGCCTGGCTGTCCTGGTCACCTGATATCAAAGTTGGATCACTGAACACAGTTGGAAGGATCAACTCTTGGCCTTGGGCCATGATCCCTCAGCTCCGCCCACTACTCAGGGCCCAGGAGTAGATTTTTGGGGATAGGCCAGAAGGGGTGCTGGGTCCCTAGGGATGAATGGACTACTTTTTTCAGGGTTCGGGGTAGGGAGCCTATTTCTCTCAAGGGCAGAGCCTCTGCTGGGAGCGATAATTAGGCCTCCAGACTAATCTAACCTTGTTTCCATTGCACCCAGAAGAGCCTTGCCTGGACACTCAGTCTGGGCCAATCAGGCTCGCTGCCTCCCCTCCAACAATGAAACTAAGAGGAATTGAGTCTGTTCCAACCATTTCTGATTTTTCAGCCCCGATCTGAAAAGATGAGGTGATGAGGGTTTTGCATTCTAAAGAGAGGCCCCCTCGCCCTCTTCCCTTCTGTGTAAGAGACTGTAAGAAATTAGAAGGTGGGCTGGGCTCAGTGGCTCAGCCTGTAATCCCGCGCTTTGGGAGGCCGAGTTGAGTGAATTGCCTGACCCCGTGGGTTCAAGACCCGCCCGGGCAACTTGCTGAGATCTCATCTCTACAATAAATAAAAAAATTAGCCGGGCGTGGTAGTGTGCACCTGTAGTTCCAGCTACTTGGAAGACTGAGACAGAAGGATTGCCGGAGCCCAGCAGGTCGAGGCTGCAGTGGCCACTGCACTCCAGTCTGGGTGATGGAGTGAGACTCCAACTCAGAAAAAAAGAAAAAGAAATTAGAAGGTGAATGAAGAAAATTCATCCTGTGGGCAGTTCCTCATGGCAACTAGCTTGGACTTTTCAAAATAATCAGTATCATTAAAGAAAAAAAAAAAAAAAAAAACAAGCCGGGCTCGGTGGTTCAGCCTGTAATCTCGCGCCTTTGGGAGGCTGAGGTGAGTGGATTGCCTGAGCCCACGGGTTCGAGACCCGCCTGGGCAGCGAGACCTCATCTCCACAATAAATCAAAAAATCAGCTGGGCATGGTAG